>NC_063445.1:1801845-1947022 GCF_020379485.1 Brassica napus | reverse complement strand
TGGAGACAAAACAAAATAAGTAGATCCAAAACAACTAGCTAATCCTTGTTCAACACATTGTAATGGCGATAGCGGAGAACATAAGTAGTGTAGCATATGTGTGGGTAAGTACTAATGTGAGGTGAGTTTTCTTAAATCTACCAAATTTCAAAATTACTTTACACATATATGTGGATACTAAGAACCAACTAGTAGCCTTATAATTGGATAATCTTCAAGCAATAAATCCATGGCAAAGAGGTAATTTTTTTTGAAGATCTACAATTATCTTTTTAAGTTAATGGCTGCACAATGTGGCATATATGCATTCATATTAAAACTCTTGATCTATTATTCTGCATTAATCCTACATCAATTTTATAGATCTCCCCGAAGTGCATTGCATCGAACTCCAAGAGATTCATTGACTTGAATTACTCTAAAAATAGAAACATTAATCATTATTTATTCTTATAATGAACTCTTCAGATACTTAAGGAGTTCTACGGAGTTCACATTTGCTGCAAAATGTGGCATACATTCGAATTAAAACTCTTAATCTATTATTAAGCATTAATCCCACATTTTTTATAGATCTCCCCGAAGTGCATTGCATTACAAATCAAGAGATCCATCGACCAAAATTACTCTAAAAAGAAAACCACTAATACTCATTCTGATAAGGAACTCTTCAGATACTTAATTAGGAGTCCTAAATCCAATTAAACAATCAAAGATGTATTGAAACTTCACTACACAACATCAAGTATGCATCACAGCTTATCAAAAGACCTTGAATAACATGCAATCTTTTTTACAAAAAAAAAAAAATCCATGCAGAAAAAGATTGAGAGAGAGAAATGAACAAAGTAAGAAGCTTTAGCTCATCAGGACATTGTTCTTTCTCAAATCTGGTTACCTCATGTATCTCTCATGTTCATAGAAGAAACAATAACAAACAAAAACCGAGAAATCCACATGAGATCTGCCGGAAAATCAAAGTGTCTTTTAATTTTTTATTTTATTTTATTTGTACTTTATTTTATTTCCTATAAATAGTAAAGAGAAGAGGAACGGAAGCGAAAAGGGCAAATAAAGGAAGACCCAGAAGAGGAGAAGTCATACTTATCGCGGCGGAGAAGTTGTAAAGCTTGCCGGAGGCTGAGACAACGAGAAGAGCGACGGATGCATCGCAGAGAACTGAAAGCTGACGAGCTTTCTCGATGAGACCATTGCGTCGTTTGGAGAAGGTGACTTGTCGGCTACTTTTGTTCTCAATTCGCTTGATCTCTAGTTTCTTTCTTCCCATGGCTTCTGTCTCCGAGAAGCCTTTGTGCCCTAATTTGATCCTGAGGTTCGGTTTCAACTCTCGCCGGAGATACTGAGCGTTTTTGTTCTTTCTTTTGCTTATTTTCTTTCTTTTTTGCTTTTATTTCTTTCTTTTTGTGTCTCTCCTTTTTCTCCCTCGGGCCACTTTTTATTAGGGTAAACGAGAGAGATGAAAATAAAAATTCGTAGAAAGAACCAATGTGGTTCAGGGACAAGACAGCACGTGTACCGCATGACGAGTTCCCTCGTTGGCTCTTGCCTCTTGCCTTTATTATCTTTTATCGAATAATTTATCAAGTTTTCAAATTTCAAGTTATATTACATGGTTAGATCTCAAATACTATGGAAATTATATCTTAACTAATGCAGAACTGTTGCCAAAAAGAATAGAATACACTATACTACTTAAAACAAACTTTTTACACACATTACACTATACTTATAACTTAAACGACAAATATACATAAACTTCGTTATAAAATCTGGTTATTTATTTTCCAATCTGCTGACCAAACTGAAACTCCTGACTAATATAGACAACTTGACCTAACGTACGTGTCTAATAATATAACTTGACCTAAAGCCAACCTACAAACCTTTCAATTTGCTTATTTAGCACAAAATTTACTGGTTTTTTTTGTCTATAAGGCGTTAATTTTCTCTTTAGATCTTATAAATTTTAGTTTATCTTACTTCTTATACATGAGAGTTTTTATTTAACCCACATTTTTGTTTCTCTTCGTTTCTTGCATATTCAATATTTTACTTCCTACAAGTCAGACCAATTGTTAGGATTAAAAAATAAACATAAACCAAAATTCTTAAATATCTATTGGACAGTTTGATATATAAATACTACTATTACTCATTTCGTCTGAATTCGATCTGAGTCCAATCTGAATAACCACTAACAATGATTGTTATTTTTCTGCCAAAGAGAATATTTAGCGTGGACGGCTAGTGTATTTAGATGTTTGATATGCCACTCTAATTGTTTAATCTGAATTTGGCACGTACAATTTGATGATGGATTTAAGGCAAACTTTCATGTGAGGTCTGAAGTAGGAAGAAAAACATAAAAAGATTGTAGTATTAGTTATAACTAGATAGTAGGCGATGCCTACATGAGAGGTGATGCGCGCCTAGAAAATAGCCCATGTGCTTAGATGACATGCCTCGTTGCCTAGACGAATGTATTTTTGTTTGTTTCACTGTGGTTGTTCAAAACATGTTGCCTAAATAATTTTTATCCTCTATTTTAGGCAAAATATCTCTTTATTTATACTTTGTCCAGAAAAAAATCTCTCTTTATTTATACAAGGATGAAATTTGGAGATTTTGGCCCACTTTTTTTTGATAAATTTATATTCTTAATATGTTGAATTCGTTGTTTAATTGACATTGTTACTTAATAGACATTGTTCTCACTAATGTATTTTTTAGATGTTTTAGAAAATAGTATACAAAAGTTAGTATTTAATTTTTGTTTAGAATTTTGCGCAATCCCATTATAATCGTCTATATAATGTAGGATGAAAAGTTTTTTTTTTTTTGTCAACTTGAAAAATATATTAATACCAAAAACAGGTGAAAACTGCAACTGAGCCAATACAAACCCAAGAAACAACTTACACAAAGGTCGTATACCAAAAATCCCCAACAAAGAGCTACAAAGTTAAAGAGATGCAATTGCAATTTCCTATACGATAAACTAAACGTTTGTGGAGAGAAGGGAAATGTATTAACCCTATATGCTAAATTATGTGGCAGAGAAAATACTATATTTATTATTATAAACTTAATGCGAAACGTACTTATACGAATCGATGGGTGAATGTACGGCATGGTTTTTATCCAATCATCTCACCCGCTTTCCATATTTCTGGATATGTCAATTATCCTTTTTAAATTGTTAAAATTTTATTAGTTTTAATGGTTACAGAACATTCAACTTTAGAACGCGAGAAGATAAAATAGAATAGAAATGATAAAGTGGGGAAATATATTCCCGATAATAAAAACAGCAACATCTAGTTCATTACTCATACCACCTGTAGCATTAAATACTGTGTTATTCTAATCATCATTCGTTACTTTATGCTAAAATAGTTTTCAATTCTTGGTTTGCTTCGATGAAGACATTAAGCACGATGAGCTCTTCCTCCTCGGTATACATCTCACCTTCACGTTCGATCTTTCTTCCTTTTCCTCTTGATCCTTCACCTCCTTAGCCATATCCACAACCTTTGATCTGTTCAAATATTAAAAGTTTAGTCACACTTTGATTATTTTAATCGTTGTTAACTTCTTATATAGCTATATTTGACCTACTAACCTTTCCTCGTTGAACGAGTTGGATCGTCTCAACGTGGGTTGTGCCGTGACTCGTTCATGACTCACTGACTCAACGATGCTGCCGCTGAAATACTCTTTCTCCTCCGCCTGAGGATTCCCGAACCTCGGATTCTCCGACATGAACCTTATCATCTCACGTTCGTCTTCCACGACAGCCTTCTTCACAACGTTCTTGCACATGACACCTTTTCGAAGACTCTCTTCCTTTGGTCTCGAGTTCATCAGACTCGGAGCGTAGTGCTTGGCTATGTGCCCGCACGAGATCATCTGGAGCCAAATCGACCCGCGAACCGATCCGGGACACACCGGGTCACCGTCCTCGACCCGCTCGGCGGAACGAGTCAACTCGGACGAGTCAGACCGGACCGGCAGGCTCTCCTCCGTCTTGACCAAGTTAGATTTTTTCTCGGTGAATTCGATTGTCTCCGTGTAGATTCCACGAGAGCAGCGAGACTGCGGCGTTGTGGAGGATGTGTAGCTGGTTTTCTCTTCGGAAAGTCCGTACTCTCCGTCTTCTTCTTCTTCATCTTCTCCGACGTAGAGCTCTGAGTCGTCGAACGACGTCGTTCTGTTTTGAAGTTTTGGTTTTAACCTGAGAAGTCGACTTTTTGGCGCTTCTTGATTTGGACCAGACAGTGTTCTCTTCACATGTGTCTCTTCAACATTCTCTACAAAAAAAAAAATTACAAATTTAACAAAATTAAAAAATTAAAAAATACTCAATTTTGCAAAAAGACTATTATGATGAACTCACCGGAGATCTCAGACCCTTTCAACACATACTCACCACAGTTCGACGGATAAATCACATCGTTTTCAGCTAAATCATTCCACACGAATCCATTTCTATAGCTCCTGATGATAATATCGAAATAAAATGTATAAATATTTCGCCTTTGGTTACAGATTTTGCCTCGGTTTTAAAGCAAGCGTTACCTTTTGCATGACCAAGCGTATAGTGATGGCATGTTCTTCCCTCTCAAAACAGTAAGCCTGTTCATCACATCTTCAATGAAACACAAACACAAAAAAATTGAGCTACTAAACTGTGATCACATAACCAATGATGAACATAAACAAAAAGATATCGACGCTTAAGAAGCATAAACAGAGTTAAAATGATATTTTTATATACCTCTTAACCGGAGATGCTGGTTAACCGGAGTAATGACTTCGATGAAGTGAGGGTGTTCGAGGTGGCCATTTCTAGTGAGATAATAAACGACTTGGACTCTTCTGAAGATTGGTCTCTTTGTCTTGGCCTCCTCTTCTTCATCATCTTGCTGAAGATTTAAAGACCTTATTAGCCTCTCTGGACTTTTGTTGCTCTCTCTGCCTCTTCTTCTTGCAGCTTCCATCTTTTGTGTCTATGTCCGGACAGGAGATGAGAATTATTAACACACAGACTGTTCTTTATAAAGAAAAATGTATGTGTGAATTGGCTTCTCTCTGATAGAGCAGAATTGGCATTAGAGATGAATACAACCATACCTGACAACGACTTGGCTTTACTACCTGATGGTACATTGGTATAACCCGGTCCAGTCCAAATTTATCCACCTGTGATTTTATCTGAAACAAAACCAAACAGAATTCCTCAAAAAATTAAAAAAAAACAAGCAATAAAAAAATATTTATTTGTATAAAACAAATCAATACGGGTTGGTCTTACATGGGCTAAATACCGTGCCTAGTCCTAATCTTAAAAGGTTAAACCCGGTTTGGTCTTAGTAAAACTAGACAAGTTTGGTCACTATGCTTTGGACTCACTGTCACCTAATATAACACTTTACGCATTATAAGATTTGGTTGAGTAATGTCTCTTTAACGATATTCTTACATTGTCGAATGTTTAGTCTCATTAAATTTGTTTCATTGCCTAAATTAGGATAAAAAGATGCATGCTAAAAGTTGTTTCAGAGATGACGATGAGTCAAGATCAGTGTGCTTCAAATGGAAATTTGACTTTTAATGACTTCATTATATAATTAAAAATAAATAAAAGTTGTAATTCTCTTTTATTTTAACACCTCAAGTCTTTAAGATAAGAGAGTTCGAGAATCTAGGTAACTACAGAGGACACGTGAGGGTTCTATACTGCTTTTGTGAACTGTACTTCTCATTACATCCGTTAAAAACAGACCAGGATGACAGGTCAATACAAGGGTAAAATCATTTATGATGGATCTTGTAATCTATTTTTTCTTTCAAATTATTCTGACTATTTGAAAATTTTGTTAATTCAATAATCTTTTATATTATGTAAATGACGGTAATAAAGTAATAAACTAATAATGTAAACAATTAAAGTGAAATACGTTTATTATAAACTAATACACTTGAATTTGGGGTGGTAAATGAAAATAGAGAACGTGGATGTGTTTTTTTCTCTAACCCTTTTTGTTCCTGAATATTTCCTCTAACCATTTTGCATGGACATAACAAAGTTCTCTGGGCGTGGAGTGGCCCATCTACTTAACTTCCTCACCAGCTACCAAACAAAAAAAACTGTCATTTTACGTCTGAATAATCTCATATGAATACATGTTGTGTTTATAGAGTAAACCATATAAATAAACATTTTTTAAAAAAATATTGAATTACATTATTACTTTTGAAAATAATTGATGATCAATATTGATATAGAAAATGCAATATTTTGATAATTGCAGAATAAACATCGTTTTCTATAAAATAGAGAAAAATCTATATATATTTGAATATCACATGCAGTCTTTGGGCTTCAGAACGTTACATGTCAACATAATAATAAATTAAAACATTATATATATCACAAATTTCTCCATCTATCTATAACTCAATGATTCGAATGCATGTGAGTTTTTTTTTTTTGTGCTAAAGGGTTTGAATGCATGTGAGTTTTACTAGATTGAAGTTGCTGTAATATTTAAAATCTTTCATTCAATTCATACGTCTTTTTCGATTTGTATATATATAATAGATATTGATCTTAACAATGTAAGAGTATAGTTGAATAGTAAAGTGGCCTATTGTTTTAGCTGAACAGAAAGTTTCGACTTTTGTATTCGTAGTTGCAGCTACACAATGTAGGCAGGGTGGTTGGTATGACTTTGTTCAATTATTATCACCCGAAGGTCACAAATTATATTATCTGCATTTTTCACCTTCTATTATTAGAAACAGTTGAGCCGTCAAAAACCACAATAGAAATAGTTGAAAAATAGTAAAATACTAATAAAATTTCGTGGGCTTAGCTGCGTTGAACAAAAAGCCCAATATAGGCCTACTAAAGAAAAGGCCCATTGCTTATTATATATCACACACCATCGTTTCCGTTGGAAGCTCTTTCGAAACACTCTTCGAAGTCTCCGTCCCCTTCTCTCGAGATCAATCGAAAATGGCTGCCTCTAACTCCATTTTCACCATCTCTCCGTCGGGAAATGTTGCACGTATCTCTCTTAACCAGTCCTTATCGCCGCCGTTGAGTCTTCCACTCAACAGATCAAGCTCCGTCGCGCTGCGTCCCAAACCACGATCCAGCTCGCTAGTCTTATGCTCCACCGATGAATCAAAGATCACGGCGGAGAAAGAGATCCCAATAGAGCTCAGTAAGCTTACCATCTCATAACATTCTGATTACAAATCAAAAAATTTAATTAAAAATAAATAAATAAAATTTGGCAGGGTACGAGGCTTTTCCGACAGTGATGGACATTAACCAGATACGTGAGATATTGCCTCACAGGTGAATAATTTTATTACACACTGTTTCTCCAAACTGAAGTTGTTTTGTTCTGATTCGATGTCTGGACTGGTTGTGTTATGTAGGTTCCCGTTTCTGTTAGTGGATAGAGTGATAGAGTACACACCTGGTGTATCTGCTGTAGCTATCAAAAACGTTACCATTAATGATAATTTCTTTCCTGGGCATTTTCCTGAGAGGCCCATTATGCCTGGAGTCCTCATGGTTGAGGTAAAATCTCATTGCAAGCTTCACTCCTTTTTTTGCTACTTGATCTTTAGAGATCTTGGCTTTGCTTAGGCTGGGTTAATAGAGAGTAAGATTAGCTTGTTTTGAAGGATACCCCTGGATCATACCTTTATATCAAGAGTTGCTCTATTACGACATAACTAAAGCCAGTAGCATCTATTCCAGCCAAAATACATGATGAGTCTCCTAATGATTTCATGCTACATAGATTTTCAGACATCTTGTACTTAAAAATTATTCAAAGCATTAAAATATACTTTCTCCGTTTCATAAAAAAATGCATGTTTTAGAAAAAAAATATATTTTTTCAATTTTTTCAATGCATATTAGCAACTATTAATGATTGATTGTGAACTTCAGAAAGATTAATTGTTATTACTGAATTTTTATTGGTTTATAATGCGACAAATAGATAATCACAAAAGATTATATATTTAATATTGAAATTTAATATATTTTATTAATGTGTGAATAATCTAAAACATAGATCATTTTGAGTCACAGAAATTTATGTTTTGTTTCCACAGGCCATGGCTCAGGTGGGAGGTATAGTGATGCTACAACCAGAAGGGGGCGGATCTAAAAGCAACTTCTTCTTTGCTGGAATTGACAAAGTCAGATTCAGAAAGCCTGTGATTGCAGGTGATACTCTGGTGATGAGGATGACGCTTGTGAAGATGCAGAAGCGGTTTGGAATAGCGAAAATGGAAGGGAAAGCATACGTAGGAAACACTGTGGTATGCGAAGGAGAGTTCTTGATGGCTATGGGAAAAGAAGAGTAGTGATCATGTTCTCATGCCTTTTGCTTTTATCTCTTACCCCTTGTGTTCTACGAGTTATCACACACTTTATGTCTCATTCGAAAATATTATTTCCCTCAGAATTCAAACATATTAATTGAATTTTTAACACAAAAGTATTCTTCATGTATTTTGAATTTAAAAAAAATCGTTTTTAAGATTAAAATTTAAATTCATGATGAACTTAACATCATATACCTCTTTTTAACTTGAATTTTAATTTTCTTCATTTTCACAAAATATATCACGTTTCTTTTTATCTTACACATACAGTTCAATCTCATTTACATTAGTCATCAAATTATTTACTTATCAAACTCTTAAATTTTACAGAAATACATATGTACAAAACGAAGCAACCAAGTAATAGTCAGAAGTAAATCATATTTACAGAAAGAAACAACTAAGTAATAAAATCATATGATAAAAATATTAGTTCTGTGTTGTTGACAAAAAAAAAGAGAGAATAGTTTTGGCTTTTAGTTATGTTCTGAAATGAAACAGAAAAATATTATTTAAAAACGATACAAATCTGGATCTCAGACCTCACGTTTGTTAACGACTTTTAATTCAGCACGAGACACCAATATTTGGCTCGGCAATATATAATATAAGGCTTAAATAAGAAGTCAACCCTTATAAAAAGGTACTTATTCATGAAAACATAAAATGAAGCAAAGCTAAATGAAGCGGATCTCCTGTCTGATCTCTTCCTCACTTGTACTCGAGAATCATGTTGTTCTCTGGAGCAAGTCCAACACAAGCTCTGAGTATGTTCTCAAGCATTGCACGCTGCTTCGACAAAGCGTTCACAACTGGCGTGCCAGGTGGGACCTGCATTCATTAAAGTTGAGTGACTAATTTAAATAATGTTGCAAACATTCAGAAACGGCATTATGTTTTGCTTTGGTTCCCTTACCAATGGTGCCTTGGAGAGGTAACTCAGAAGAGTAGCCACTGGATGGAAAGAGTGGAACTTTCCCTGCAAAGCAAATATTAAGATAAATTACTAATGCCTCGATGTGTTTCACACAAATGCAAACACAAACGAACTAGGAACATGACGAAATCATTGAGTTTTAATGATGTTGTAGACAATAGCAAACCTCATTGTCGGCCTTGAGCTCGATCCTGGTGGTGAGCTCGGCGAGAAGAACAAGGTCCAAAATAATGGGAGCAGCCAAGAGAGAGTCTTCACAAGTGTTGTGCATCACAATTGTGTTCTTCCCTCCCATGAAAATCTCTGACGTGTACTCGTCCATGGCTCTCTTGCTGTCTCCTACATATGGCACATACTACAATACCATCCAGTGTTACATTCTTTATGTATATATTCCAACTTATACGTTTTAAACGTTAATATATCTTAACTTTCTGTCATTTTAGAAACATTAGCCTATACTATCATATATATATAAGTAAAAAAAAGTTGTGTTGTTCTTGGAAATATGTTCTTATGGTACTTTGGATATTGTCATATACTCATATTAGATGAACTTGTTAAAAGGGTAAGTCAAACATATGATTAATAATTGTACGTAAAATATAATTAATCACCTTAATGACGACAACATGGTCAGGGTGTTCACCGGAATCGAATAAAATACCATTGCTAGCAACCATGTCGTCGACCACATTGCTCTTAGAAATCTCCTTAGACCGGAATGTCTGCGGCGCCGACAAATTCATGCCATCGTTGTTTCCAAGGTGATTGTAGCTCACTATCGAGGTTGGCTATAGTATATTCGTACATATAAATGCAATTAGTTTCATTTTGTAACATTAGGATATATAAATGATAAATAAACTTTTATTAGTATGTACTTTGATTCCAGCGCCGACAAGGAAATCGACGAGGACAGATTTCATCTTGGTCTGACCACTCTTGAAGTCATCACCACCGATCAAGCTGTTTCTCTTGATTGCTAATTCAATAAGCCCTGTGATATATGTACATTTTTTATTTTAGTTAATGTGATTAATGGGAAAGTGATTATGGTTAATACTATCTATAGTTTATTAAATTACCGGGGACAAAAGTGTTTTGTGGGCTTCCATTGATGAAAGGAACGTTCTCAAGAACACAAGCAATGGCGTAGAGTGTAGAAGGAGAAATCTCAGCCTCATTCTTGTCCAAAGATGACATGAGATTCTCCGTCGTGTCGTTAAGACCAGCCACCACATTGCTGTATCTTTCTGTGTTGGCCGTCCATAGCACCACCACCTTGTCCACTTTGTTTTTCTCTTTGAAATCCCTGATTGTAAAATAATGAATTTTCTTTTAATTAGCGATCATGCTGTATTCATTTGGACAAACCGCACATATTAATGAAAATAATGACTAAAATTAATTTGCAAATTGTAGACATAAGCCGTTATGTTACCTGATGTCCTTGATGACTTGTTCTAGCTGTTCTTTCTTGGTGCCTTTGATCAAGTGGTTGGCACGTGATCCCTGGTTAGCTGCGATGAAATCTGGGTCGTAGATTCCGGGGAGGGGGACCATGTGTTCCATGAATGGACGCAGCTGCTTTTGGAGGTCGATGTCTAGGACCTTGGCTCGTCCCATAGCGTCTGCTAAGTTCATATCGCTTATGTCCCATCCCCCAAACACTATTTCTTCCGGATTAACCTAACATATTCAGAACCCGTTAGTAATTTTATTTGTTTCTCTCTCTCTTAGAATAAGTAGTACTATATTTATAAATATTAAACATATTATTTTATTTTTCTTAAAAGCTAGTAAAATAACACTAATTTTTTGGTCGTGTAAAACATCACAAATATGTAAGTAACTTTTTTTAAAACAAAAGTATATTGTACCATGGGGAGAAGACTTTTGAAGGGAGCATAGATTTCTTCCCCATTAAATGATCCGACCCGGATAGAGGATGCTTGGGTTAATGACCCGAAATAATTAGCTTGTTGCACTTTCTCCTTCGTAGCCCAGGATATTCCCCTGTCACCAATTGATTTCTTTATTTTTGTTATTTAAAAAATAAATCCCAACTTCTGCATAGAATAGAATAATATCCAGTTGCGGGAATATGAAATAATTTATTAATCCACTAGCAATAAATAAGACACAAACAGAACTTTATTCCCATTTGAAACCGTAGTATTATAACTAAACAACAACAATTAATTTTGTCGGAGAATAATCAAGGATAAACAGTTTTACTCACTCGCGATTGGCGATAACACCAGCGGTAAGAGTAGAACCATTGTTTCCTCCCCAACCAACGAGCATCACTCTGCGATAATAGATTTAGACAAAACAAAAACATCGTTTATAAGCAATATAAGAAGAAATTAGTCAAAAAAAAACAATATAAGAAAAAATATATGAACCCTATGATACAATTGTTATAATTATAAAAGAAGAACGAATATTAATATAAGAGCAAGAAGGTTTTAGAGAAGAGGAAAAAACCCAAGTCTGGGAACATGAGTGTCGGTCTTAAACTCATATTTCACGGTTTTTGGCTTCACGGTCCATTGATACGCGCCATTTTTGCTCTCATGAACAAGCTCAGTGGTTTGGTAGTCGTACACTGAATGAATCTCATTCTCCGTGTACTTCACGTTTGGAGATTCAACCTTGAAGCTTTCAATGAACATTTTTGCCTAATCTTTTTCTGAAGGAAACTTTGAGAACTGTTTTTGATGCTTTTGAAGGAGATGCTTCTGAATGCTTTGCGATTTGAGGACCAAACTCGCTTTTATAGACAAGATGGACATTTAGTATTATTATTTCACCATAAATGTCAATATAGTTTTTTCTCCATTTTCTGTTCAACGTGGTTTAAATAGAAATGTGATTATTTATCATTATGTTTTATAGAGTGTAAAAATGATTAATTCTTAAGACATTTTTAAAAATAAATTACTTAGAATGGAAACACTATAAAAGGAAACGAATCTTATTTGACTAGAAAATAATATAGTAAATTAGGATATATTTTGTCTTAAATGACAAAATCACAAGATATTTTCTATAATATTATTTGAGAAAGCACTATATGCGTTTATGTTAAAAAAAAATTTTGCTAACTTTTGGCGCTTATGTTAATTGTTACAATGGTTGATCAAACATAGAGTAACATTAATGAACTTAAGATATTATATGTAATTTTTTTAGATTTTATTTTTTAATTCTTTTCAAATAGCATATATAAAAAAGAAAATATTTATTAAAGAAAACATTTATTAAAGGAAACAATTAATTTTTTAAACGACTATATTTTTACATAATATGATTCATAAAAAAAAACTCACAAAAACAAATTTCATTTTAAAAATAATATTTATTTTAAAACATAATCATTTTCTTTGTATCAAGCTATATTAAAATGATTAAAATAATTTAAATAACATAAACCAAATTAGTTTTTAAATATTTAATGTATATTTACACTATGTTCTATAATAATACATGCACATGGCAGGCTTAATTGATTTTTAAAATGAAATCTATAATTTTTGTTACGTTTTTTTTAACTATTGTCGATATTATATCATTTTAGATATTTAATGTATATTATACTATATCATTTTAGATATTTAATGTATATTTATACGTTTATCGTGTCGCTAGTTTTCCGTCATTATCTTATAATAATGTATATTCTTATCCATGATATTTAAAAAACAAATTGTCGGCATTTAAAATGTTTATAATCAAAGAATCAGATTTTGGAAAAATGTACTTTACCAAGTTGACGAACAAAATCTAATAAATTTATATGATATATTCAGTGAGTATATATTGCGTATATCTTTTTGTTTGGTGTATTCAATGGTTTAACATTTGATTTTATCGAGTTTGTTTAAAACAACTTCCAAAATCGAGAATATAATACAATACTCGCAATCAAAAGATCTTTGTTTCTTGTAAATTTTTGGATTATGGCGAAGATATGATCTAGTTAACATTGTGTAAAATACTAAGGTCCATACTTATATGGGCTTTTGTTGTTGCATCTTTGAAGCCCATCTAACTTTCGGAAGATTTTCAGGATCTACCGTGTACGCGCGGTGAACACACGTGCGAGTAGATAAAATGAAACGTGTTTATGGATTACGTTGACAGTTAGGTGAGTATTGCTGACAACTTAACTCGTCGAATATAATACTCAACTCCACGTAGACTTTTGACATTGAAAGGAAAAAATTACTGTCTCTCTTTTCTTTTTGTTCCCAATTCTATCAAACAAAGGTTTTTAAGTTTCATTAACTTTTCATAATAATAAATATTTGGATTCAGATTTTTTTGTTTCATACGTACCTAAACTAAAAGAGTTGGAAAAGAACCTAACAATTGTCGAGGAACAAAACTTAGAGTTATCCAAATCGAAACCATGATGTCACATATAATTTGTTTCATATATGGACCCCGATGATATTCGCATCAGATTCTTACTTCTTACATCTGCTGCAAATGTAAACAAGATGTCACTTATTTATTACTAATATTATTTAGTAGGAAAGTGATCCGTATGCCCATGCTTACTCCATATGCCAAACATCATGCAGTTGTCTTCCATCTGATGTGTTTCTCCTCACAAACTATATTTTAATTTCAAAACTTTTCTGTGATTAAGAAGATAAAGAGTTAAAAAGATATTTAAAATGTTTGTGTTCACAATGTTATTGTTGCAAAGAGACAGCAAATGTTGTTGATCTGGCCTACTCAAAATTGCTTAGTTGAACGGTTATACGTTAGGTTAATTGCCCAATTTTAAGCTCTAACTGAAGAATAATTACATTTTCGGATATTCAAAAGAATACAAATTTTAAAATTCGCTAAAAGGAAAACATAAATACATGCGCAACAAAGATCTCGAGGGCTTTGACTTTGGTCTGGATTGAGACCCATGAAGTTCGAGGCACACATATAGTGTCATCTCCACTTGCTCCGACCAAGACAAAGACATTTCATCTATTGGCTGTGGCATAACCACTTCACTTTTAAAACCCATCACACGTTCCATCATTGGCCTATCCACAAGTCCGAATAATGTAAACATATAAACCATTTCAAGTATTCAAGGTCGAAACAATTTATGATCAGATTTATCTATCAAACCTCATAAACTATGTTTTCACCTATCGATCATAAAACGTGTTGATAAAAGCACCATTTCATTTTCACCTACCACGTCATTCTCAGGTATCCAAAGTAATTAATAATTACCCATATGTTTTATAGGCATTTTTTACTCGTTGGATATTCTGAAAAATCAAGATATTCATATTCAATCTGCTTCCTTATGATAGTAATAACCCAAGATATTTCATTTCATGTACAGGAAAGTATTATATTTGTTGTAAAGCCTTCTTTTCAATTTAATATATTTAGCCTTTAACCTTTAACAAGTTTTTTTTGTGCTTTTGGTTTAATTAACAAAAAATGGACACCATGAGATTCCACTAACTCATGTGTATATAAGCATTAGCGAGTCCGTCCATTCACTTCAGCATCAACACACTTTGAATGCTCAATCACAGCTTCTCTTCATAGGTAATCTTCCACGCAACCGCAGAAATTAAGAAGATGAAAGAACGAGATTCAGAGAGTTTTGAATCTCTCTCTCAAGTTCTCCCAAACACTTCAAATTCGGCACGCATGATCCAGATGTCCATGGCCAACTCAGGTTCAGCTGCACCCGCACCTGCCGGTCAAGACCACCTTGACCGGTCAAAATGGCTGCTTGACTGCCCTGAACCACCAAGCCCGTGGCAAGAGCTTAAGACTCAAGTCAAAGAATCTTACCTAACCAAAGCCAAAAAGTTCAAATCACTTCGAAAACAGCCTCTCCCAAAACGAATCCTCTTTATCCTCCAAGCCGTTTTCCCAATCTTTGGTTGGTGCAGAAACTACAAACTCACCATGTTCAAGAACGACCTCATGGCTGGTTTAACTCTCGCTAGCCTCTGCATTCCTCAGGTATATATATTTATTTATTTATATATAACATAAACAAAATAATAATCTTTTGATCCTCTTGGAGATCTTAATTAACTATTTTAATTCTTTTTCTTTTTCTATAGAGCATTGGTTATGCCACTCTTGCAAAGCTTGATCCTCAGTATGGCCTATGTAAGTTTATATTTCAAATACAAGAAAAAATATCTCCTGAACAATATTTTCTGTGGGTGTTAATATTCTTGAACTATACACTTTTTTTTGTTCACAAAAACAAAGAACTATACTTATATGTGGACCGTTACACATTTATAGATACAAGTGTGGTACCACCATTGATTTACGCATTGATGGGGACATCAAGAGAGATAGCAATCGGACCAGTGGCTGTAGTATCTCTCCTTGTATCCTCAATGTTGCAGAAACTAATCGATCCAGAAACAGATCCCTTGGGCTACAAGAAACTCGTCCTGACCACAACTTTCTTCGCTGGAATCTTCCAAGCTTCTTTCGGGATTTTCAGATTAGGGTTTCTGGTGGATTTTCTGTCGCACGCAGCTATAGTAGGGTTCATGGGTGGTGCAGCTATTGTTATAGGACTCCAACAGCTTAAGGGTTTGCTTGGTATCACTAACTTCACTACGAACACTGACATTGTATCTGTTCTTCGAGCTGTCTGGCGATCTTGTCATCAACAATGGAGTCCTCACACTTTCATCCTCGGATGTTCTTTCCTCAGTTTTATCCTTATCACTCGCTTCATCGTAAGTAAATTTAAAGTTACGTTATATATAGCACTAAATCTTACTTTAATTATGGGTTTTGGATTTAACCAATTAGCAATAACTTCAAGTATTGTTGTTTATTGAGTTCATAACAAGTATGATGACATATACAATTTTATGATTCTATATTCAAATATGTATATTTTTGGTAATCAACTATATTTAAATATTACTTTTCACGTTTTGGAAATATAACATTTTCGTTATCTTTTACCAAACTCTTGTGTTTATTGATATTATTATCTAAAATTTTAGGTTCATTTCAAAGAAGCACACATGTAAATATAGAACACATGTAAATATATACTTAAATTTGAGTTCATTTTAATGTGGCTTCTATCAATAAAAATATTTAGCGGAGATTTCTAGAAATAGATAGCGATTATAAGTGAATTTAGCACTCAGTTTATTTTTATATATCAGGGGAAGAAGAACAAAAAGCTGTTTTGGCTACCAGCAATAGCTCCGTTGATTTCCGTCGTAGTGTCAACGTTGATGGTGTTTCTCACTAAAGCCGACGAGCATGGCGTGAAGACGGTGAAGCACATCAAAGGAGGTCTTAATCCCATCTCAATTAACGATCTTGAGTTTAATACTCCTCATCTTGGACATATCGCTAAAATCGGATTAATCGTTGCCATTGTTGCATTAACCGTAAGTCATTAACCTTTCAGTAACAATTACTTATTTTCTAATACAAATTTGATTAACTAATTAATTTTGTTTCTATTTTTATCAGGAGGCCATTGCGGTGGGAAGGTCCTTCGCCGGAATTAAAGGGTATAGACTTGATGGAAACAAAGAAATGGTGGCCATTGGATTTATGAATGTTATTGGCTCCTTCACATCTTGTTATGCTGCTACTGGTAATTAATTAACTAATCTTTTCTAAACATAGAAATACCACTATCCTACTATATACAATTGACTTATGGACCACTTTTTAAGTGGAACGTGAGGTACTACTCATAAAAGTCATTTTTGGTGGATGAATATAATTTGCATACGTATTGATTTCTAGACTCCCTAAAACTTATCAATTAAAATCTAAGATTTATTAGAAAATAACATTTAAAAAAAACGTAAATAAATTATAGATACATGTAATGAATTTCTCTATTCAAGTTTGACGTTTTTCATATGCATGACATAATTATAACGACTCTTTTCCTTTTCATAATTTTGCTTTAATTAGGTTCTTTCTCTCGGACGGCGGTGAACTTCGCTGCCGGATGTGAGACGGCCATGTCGAACATTGTAATGGCGGTTACAGTTTTTGTAGCACTCGAGTGCTTAACGAGACTTCTCTACTATACTCCGATAGCGATCCTCGCGTCCATAATCCTCTCAGCACTTCCGGGATTAATTGACATTGATGAAGCTATTCACATTTGGAAAATCGATAAACTGGACTTTCTTGCTCTCATTGGAGCTTTCTTTGGCGTTTTATTCGGTTCTGTCGAGATCGGACTCCTCGTTGCGGTACTAATAAACATGAAGTTTAAAGCAAGCTAGATACCACTAAATAAAGTTATAGTAGTTCTTATTATATTTGTTATAAAGAGTTTATTTGATTGTGCAGGTAGTTATTTCGTTCGCGAAGATCATACTCATATCTATTCGACCAGGGATTGAAACCTTAGGGAGAATGCCCGGGACCGACACTTTTGCAGATACTGATCAATATCCTATGTCGGTTAAGACTCCCGGAGTGTTGATTTTTCGTGTCAAGTCTGCCTTGTTGTGCTTTGCTAATGCTAGTTCCATTGAGGAAAGGTAATAAAATATAAATCTTTGGATACAAATTTTTTGATTTCAAATTTAAAAAGTTTTTGGAGTACATATATTCAACCATGCCATGTAAATATGCTTGCTTGTAGGATTATGGGATGGATAAGGCAGGAAGAAGAAGGTGATGAAAACACAAAGAGCAACGCTAAGAGAAATATCCTCTTTGTCGTCCTTGATATGTCAAGTAAGTTGACTTACATACAATAATGTAAAGTTATATTATACTATAACTTACCACATCTTTTTTTTTTTTTTTTGTTCAAACTTACCACATCTTTTAAACAATGATCGATATATACAATTTACTTGTTTTACCGACTATCGAAAGATGTCTCAAACCTTCTTTTTTTTCTTATTATATATCGAAAATAATTACAATAGGGAAATATTTTTTTTGTTCTAACATTTCTCCTATTTATTAATTTATAGATTTAATAAACGTCGATACATCGGGGATTACTGCCTTGGTGGAGCTCCATAACAATCTAATCCAAAATGGTGTTGAGGTAAATTTTGTTCTTACAAAGTTATAATAATCCCATGTACTATATAAAAAATAAAGACAAAAGTAAATATCATTTTGTTTGTGTTGCAGCTGGTGATCGTTAACCCTAAGTGGACAGTGATCCACAAGCTGAATCAAACAAAGTTCATCAGCAAAATCGGTGGCAAAGTTTATTTGACAATCGGAGAAGCTGTCGATGCTTGCTTTGGATTAAAAGTTTAAGATCTAATCAACATGCATGTTTTACGGAGTGTTGCATGTGAATTTTATGTGAGTTCAATTTAGTAACTTAAATGCGACGTGTGCATGTGATGATGTATAATTATTAAGTACGTATGTGTAATGTAGAGTGCCTTGGTACGTAAGCTCGGTCGTGATTAAATAAAAGTCATGCAATCTGTAGTATGACGATCGATGCATGGGTCTGTGTAAAACAATGCATGCGATTTGGAAACAATGTATAAAGATGTAAGTGTGAGTTCGAGAAATATATATTGGTAGTTGTAATGTACTAATGTTATCGTGTTAAATATGTCTAATTTTGTGTCTGCAAAGTCTTCATCCATCACTAATGTTTCGACGAAATTTCGTATTATATCTAGAAACGAATATGAATACAAAACACACATGTCTAAGTTCAATGTATCTTAATCCGTTGAACAAGAAGTAATTAGTGGAGGGACTTTATAGGGTAAGTATTGATGTCACTTGGAAAATTCAAGAGAGGAGACGTTTATATTGGGATGGCTAATGATGTTCCCCAATTTAAAAGTCTAATGCACTTTTTGAGTTTTAATTATTGGAGTTAATGGGAGCTACTGTTTTCATCACGATCTTCTCCTGATTCCTCACGGCTTCAACAATATGCGTCTAGGTTCACTGAATCTGATTAAGATTTGCCAAGGTCCATGTTTCCTCGTCCCTGTCTATTTAAAACTAGTAAAGTGTTAACTAGTAGTAGTATATGATCTGAATCACTAATTAACAATTCTAAAAACAAAAACCACTAACTAATACTTCAAGTTGCGTTTGTGGTCCGGTGCATATTTATTTATCCGTCCGGTCAATATATGTGTGTGTATTTATATTAACTAATATGGATGTTATGGATCTAAGATTCAGTTATGAGTCTCTTTACATATGTATAGTTAAGTAGAGGTCTTGCATCAAATTTACAGCTCAGAGGCTTTATGAAACTCTTTTTGTTTTGCTTTTACAATATAATTTCATCACGTTTTTATTACTGGTACTGTACATGGTTGACGAGAATCTTTAAAGATTGATATTGACCAATTTCCTCCAATGCTTTCAGCTACTATAATGGCGATGATTCTGAAAGGACGTATATCGATATTCACATTTACATGATACATTACTAGTTTACTACTGATACTGTTTCATAAAGATAGAAACTGAACTGAAACCCAATGAGGTATGTGACTAAAACCCCAAAAATATATAGCTGAAGCTAATATTCAGCTAATAGTTTTACTAGTCCAATAAGTGTCAAGTGTTAGTTCAAAGTGCTATGGACTCTTAAAACCCATATTATAATTTGGGCCATTTGCGGTCTAGACCAGCTAATGGGCATCTAGTCCGAAGCTAGCCCACTCCTTTGGTGTAATTCAACACTTATCATAACTCTAAATTGGTGTTATATTGCCATTTCTCACCAATACTACTTTTAAGAAACTAATTCTTTATTCTGTCAAGTAATAAAAGATTAAAGATCTCTCTATTTTATTAGCCATTAAAGTAAAATCCAAAATCCAGTATATATCAGCTATGGTTTGACGTTAGATTCTTCTATAGAAAATAGACATTTAATTATTTTTTCATTAAAAACTTGAACTAAGTAAAAGAGGTAAAAAAGTGAAGATTACTTAACTTCTATACATAATAAAACTAAATTATCCAATAAGAATATAAGAAGTGATTAATTATCATCAAATTCGTTTACTATTTTTCAAACAGATTCATTTTTTTTTACATCTACAGATTCATTTACTAAATACAAATTCTACAATGTAAACAACAAAAAACAACGGCCAATTAGCCAACTTGATCCGTTTTAGTAACATCTTGAGTTAAAAAAATTCTACACTTAATTAGATAAAATAAAACAAAAGAAATTAATCATATTATTAATCTTCATAAAACAGATGAATGACACGTCAAAACTAGGATAAACCAAGATAACAATTAAGAAAGCAGAAGAAACACAAAAAGGAAAACATATATTCTTACGATAAATAGATTGAAAGACAAGAATTATGCAAGATATATTACCAAAATTAAAATAGGAAACAAACAAGATTCCCCTTAAGTCTTGGAAGACTATATCATAAGACAAGATCAATTTCATCCGACCATAAAATGTAGGGTCCCACGTTCTGTGTTTCCATGAAATCGCATACGTCCACGTGTCACAGTTCACATCTGGACCGTACTCTGCTCTGGTCTTCATTCTTCTATTTTTCTACTATTACATTCGTCAACCTTTCAAGACTTCAGTTATCTCTTCACCGTCGAAACCAAGTGGGATACCATTGCGCGATCCTGACGCATCAGACCACCGATCTCAATCCGGAGAATATTCCACCGAATATTCGAATCCGGCGAAGATCCCACCGGAAACTCTGATCTTGCCAAGATCCATAAAGAAATGAAACGGGAGACTCTAACGTTGGTTCTGGTGTACTTCGCCGGAATCATGGAGAGAGCGGACGAGTCTCTTCTCCCAGGAGTTTACAAGGAGGTAGGAGAGGCTCTGCACGTTGACCCAACGGCTCTTGGAACGTTGACTCTGTTTCGTTCCATTGTTCAGACGTGTTGTTACCCTTTGGCCGCGTACTTATCTTCCAGACATAACCGTGCACACGTCATCGCTCTCGGCGCTTTCCTCTGGGCCACCGCTACTTTCCTCGTCGCCATCTCCACCACTTTCTTCCAGGTCTTGACTTCGTAACCGATCATTCTCTGTTTTTTAGTTGTAGTCAACTCAAATCAGATCTGAATAGAATAGAACAGAACAGAACATAGTCTTGAGATTTATATAGTTTGACGTGGAACATGTTTGGACTAGTTGACAATGGTTTGAAACAGTGATCTAAAAATCGGTGTAGGCGGCACCTAGGCTTCCGTTTAGTCTTATCGGAACAATTTTTGTAGAACGCATTTTTAAAAATTGGTTTACACGTTCAGAAAATCGGTTAATCAATAATCTTCTATAAATCGCTTAATTACCGCATAAAGATTTTTTTTAACATTGGTTCAAATGTCTGGAAAGGATAATCTCTTCTTGGGTTATTACATAGTTGCTGCCGTTGCTTTAGTTTTTTTTTTTATGTTGAGATTGTATTTGAAACCAGGTGGCAGTATCAAGAGGCTTGAACGGGATAGGACTCGCCATTGTAACACCCGCGATACAGTCTCTAGTCGCTGACTCGACCGAAGATAGTAACCGTGGCATGGCGTTTGGATGGTTAGGAGTCACTTCAAACATAGGTTCCATACTAGGCAATCTCTGCGCTATCCTCTTTGCATCCAAGTCTTTCAATGGCCTAGCTGGCTGGAGAGTCGCTTTCCTATTAGTAGGATTCGTAAGCGTGATAGTCGGTGTACTAGTCCGTCTCTTCGCAAACGACCCTCACTACAGTAACAAGACCATTACAAAACATGATAAAGACAAACCGTTCTGGTCAGACGTAAAAGATTTATTACAAGAAGCCAAGATGGTTGTAAAGATTCCCTCTTTCCAAATCTTTGTCGCTCAGGGAGTCTCAGGGTCTTTCCCTTGGTCAGCTTTAGCTTTTGCACCGTTGTGGTTAGAGCTTATAGGTTTCTCGCACAAAACAACAGCGGTTCTAGTAACGCTATTCACTGTCTCTTGCTCTGTTGGACATTTGTTTGGAGGATACATGGGTGATACACTTGCCAAGAAGTTCCCAAACGCTGGTAGGATTATACTCTCTCAGATAAGCTCTGGCTCGGCCATTCCTTTAGCTGCGATTTTGCTTCTTGGACTGCCTGATGATCCCTCCACGGCCTTTAGCCACGGTCTGGCTCTTGTCACCATGGGATTGTTCATCTCATGGAACGGTTCAGCTACAAACGGGTAAGTAAAATGCATATATATTTCAATCATATTTTTCTTTAGAAATATACCTCATAATAGCATTAAAACACCTTATATTTCAAAATTAGCACAAAAAGAGAAAATACCTGAAATAATATTTAACTAAAAGTGAAAAATACATTTTTATTTTTTATTTGGATTTAGATATAGTGATTAGGTTAGGATGGTTCGGATTAATTTAATAATATTATTTTTAGTTTAGTGCTAATTTAGTCATTTTGCTAATTTTGTAGTAATGTTTTTTGTGATATTTATAAGTCCTTTGTCATTTTCTTTAATCCCTGAAGAATTTACTTGAAATGGTTTTATACAGTCCTATATTTGCAGAGATTGTTCCAGAGAGAGCTAGGACAAGCATCTACGCGTTAGACAGATCATTCGAGTCGATATTAGCTTCATTTGCTCCTCCTATAGTAGGGATGCTTGCTCAGAACGTGTATGGATACAAACCAATCCCAGAAGGATCCTCAAGCGTGATGAAGATTGAAACAGACAGAGAGAACGCAGCATCGCTAGCTAAAGCATTATACTCAGCTATAGGGATCCCTATGGTGATATGTTGCACGATCTACTCGTTCCTGTATTGCACGTACCCTAGGGACAGAGATAGAGCGAAAATGCAGGCTTTGATCGAGTCAGAGATGCTGCAGCTCAATGAAGAAGAAGAGGATGATAAGTTTGGGATTGAAGTCAAGTATTTTGGAGATGAGGAACACGATGAGACTTATCTGCTGAAGCAGGAGCAGAGTGAGAGTGTCAGATGATGATTTGAGTTGGTTATAGAAAGACTAAGTTATAATTATAAGTGTTTTTTTTTTCTTTTTGTAAAAGAACAGCACGTAAGTGCAATAGAATATGGTAGATAACATTTACAGAACAGTGTGACAGGAGTATATGAGAAACAGTAATCTAAAAACGATTAGGTTTCTGCCTACACGGTAAATCAGATCTAAATGAAACAATATTTCTTGAACGATTTAAAAAAAAAAAATTGGTTAGGCATTAATCGGTTTAAATGATAGCCTAATCAATAATTAAGTGCTTAACAACCTAACAATTTCTTGAATATTGTTGAGAAGTTAAGTGTTGATCAGAATGATATTTGGTTCGTATTTAATTTGGTAAAAACATAGGATGAGTAATACCGAACCGGAATAAACCGGATCCGACAGAAACAGGCAGGCGCGTCAGTAGTTTGGAGTTATTTCTTTTACTCTTGTTTCCCTCGTTCTCTCGACCTCTCGCTTCTTTCATCTTCTTTGAGCTGTTTTCACTTCCAGTGTCCGATTGAAGAAGAGAGACTAGAACCGTCACCTGTATGCTGGTGTACTGTTGTTCGTTTAGTAGCAGTAATGGAAGAAGCAGCAGCAGTAAGCAGAAAAAAACGTAAGTTCTCATTTCCTTATTTAGTTTTGAGTGCTTATAGAATTCGTGGTAAAGTTCTTATTCATTTTGAAGGAGTAAAGATGAAAGGAACAGATTACCAAAAAAAGATGAAAAGGAACAATGTTACAATGGTTTTGTTATTTTCCTGCGGTTTTATTTATGGTGTGTATGTAACTAAAGAGATTCAAGAGAATGTGTTGCAATTTGTATAAATTACATTCTCTCTTGTATTAAGATATGGCTTCAGTATTTTTTTGCAAAGGGACATCCTTTAATGTTTTGTATATACTATAGAGAGGTTGATGGTGGTAAAAAATAAAAACAACATAAAAAGTACGACTCTGCTGGGGATCGAACCCAGAATCTCTGGTTTCGTAGACCAGCGCCTTATCCATTGGGCCACAGAGTCATTTGATTACTTTTAAATTTTAAAAGTCATAGTAAATGTTCTAACGAAAATAACAACTCATGCATTAACAATATAAGACAATCTCCATTAATGGTGCTCTAATTCACTCTAAAATAGAGTAACATAGAATTGAATTTGCTCAAATAGTTAACTCTATAATAGAGTAGAATATAGAAGAATGTTGTTTATTTACTCTATATTTGGAGTTAAAAACATAATTTTTTTATATTTCACTCTATTATAGAGTCAACCATTGGAGCAAATCTAACACTATGATATGATATGTTACTTTATTTTAAAGTGAAATATAGATGAAATTATAGAATATTATTGGAGATGCCTTAAGTAATATGTTTATATGTGTAATATTCAAAATATCACTAAGCAATGATTAAGCTTCTTATAGAAAATTATTGTTTAACTATGTCTTTTATTTATTTATCAAAGTTTAACTATGTCTACCATTTTTTGAACGTTTAAAAAATCAGTTTGAAAAAATGGTTTTGTTTAATTAGAGTCCCACATTGTTAATAATGATGTTCATTGGGCAATAATATGTGATGTGGCAATAATACGTGATGTGAATTAGGTCTAACACTAATATGTTTAGTTCCTATTTGCCAAAGCGGAGACCTATACCTAATTTTAGAACATTGCGCATGGGTATAACAGTTTTCTCTACCAGTTTCTGTAGCTTCTCAGGACGAGAGGGTTTTATTGAGAGTACCTACGAGAGAGTTCGATGATACGGGAACGTTTCGCTTGAGAGTTATCGACGCAGCCTAGGACAGCAAGAATCCCACACATAGTGGCGGTAATACAGAACACAACGGCTTCTGAGAACATATTCTTACCTTTGAAAGTCCAACAAGAATCTTATGCTCTGTTCTGACTTGCTCAATAAAAAGACTTGTTCACAATGATTAAAAATTCCAATATATATCATCAGTTCAGTTAATTATATGAGATATTTGATTTATCTCTATACATTATAGATGAGATATTTCATTTACCTCTTCATATATCTAAATGAAGTGGAATAAGCTTATAGTTTCGCTAGGTTTTCTGTAACTGTTCCTGGTAATATATACTGACTTGGGTGATGGGAAAGATTAGATAGTTTCCTTAAGGATGATGTGCAATGTTCTCTGAAGTATATTGTTTATGTCTTTGATTCTGTTCTCATTTGTTTGTCTACAATGCCATGAAAGATATTAGTTACTGTTTATAGGTCTCTCCTTCTTCGTCTTATACTATATAGGGAATCTGATTGCATATGAACCGATGATAAATAATAATAATCTTAAAAGGCTATAAACAATGTTCTCTCATCCATTCCACTTTCTATACAAGATCTTGACTTGCAGATTTGGTTCATATTCACACTAACTGACATTCTGTCTGCTGATGCAGTTTTCAAGCTAATCAATATATTCCTCTTCCAAGCCACTCTCTTGTGTGATGAATGACAACGTAGTGGAGTTGTTCTACCATCTCCTACTACTGTGGTCATTTCACTGATATTTTATTCTTGAGTTTCTTAATTCAAGGGACTTGTCAGCCATTTGGGACTTATATATGTCCAACACATATAACAATCCCACTTTCTGCACCATAAATGATACATAATAAGTCATATTCAAACCCACATTGGCAATGAGAGAAAGTCTCTGTTACCATGTTTCACTTTCAAGCCATGTGGAGTTTGCTAGGGAAGGAAGGTCGCTTCAGTTCAATACAGGTATCTCATCATGTTGGGTAGCTGAAAGAGTTTTGTTGTTGTGGAGTCCTGCTTGTTTATAACTGTGTTTTGATTCACATGTTTCCTGGTTCATGTCCAAAAAGGGTTCTGCAGATTTCCTGTTGTTGGAATAACTAGATAGTTGAAATAGCAATGATCTTGTTCATGCTGATTCACCTAATTTAGTTTATCTGAAGATTAAGTCAAAGATATTCTCAAAGATCTATCTGCCACAATATTATATAGGTGAAATCGTCAAACTTTTAGACTTTTATGCAGAGTTTAATTATTGTTATTACTTTTCACTATTATCTTAAGTTTTGGGGGTGGGCATCTGTAATCTGTGTGCTGTTCACATCCATCAGTCTGAGTCTACAGTTTATCTTTCTGTGTTGTTAAATAGTTTTGGGAGAGCTCTTGTGTGTTTTTTGTTTTTCTGAAAAAGATAGGGAAAATTTTGAAGATTTAAGGGATAAGTCAGTGTTTCCTCAATGTTAAGTGCTATCAATTTAGAATAAGTACAAAAGGCTTAGGACAAATAGCAGATCTAAAGGCGTTTGTCTATGGATAGCTTTTATGTTCTTTATTGGAACTCCTTTTAAAGACCTGACGTACCAACCCCAACCATGTGTTTTAGAGTTATGCACAGCTTTTTATGATGCTTTTGTTATGACTATTCTATTGTGGATCCTATTCTTACGTATATATTCATGCAGAGATCTTCGTACTTTTCGGGTCAGGCCATGTGACTTACTTTTCATGCAAAAAGCTTCCCCAGTCTTTTGTCTTTAAACTCTTATACTTTCGTGAAAAGATCCAACACTTTAGCCAGTTTGTTTTAGCTACCACCTTCTTAAAAGCAACAATGTTGTTTTGACAGCCTTTCAAATTTTCTTGTCTTCTGTTTGATGCTTGATGGTGAGGCAGAACGATAAACTCAAAGAACATGGCGAGTGGCATGGAAATTTCTTAGGTTCGTAAATGCTTTTTTCCATCTTTTTGTTTAGTCACTACTCACTAGTATACTCAATTACAATATTTAATGAAGCAAATGTGGTTGCTCGAGCACAGACGAGCTTACTATAGTAAAAGTCTTTCAAAATTTGATGGTTTTTCCGCTGGTTTTGAGCTATGTTGATTGGTGATTTTGAAGGAACTATCTAGGGAGTAGGGAATATCATTTTTCAAACACATAATTCACGAAAAAGATCACACAAATATACCGTTCCACCTTTATCACATGACTGGTAAAGTTAATTAGCTTTTTTAGCTGTGTTATTTGTCCCTCATTTGTCAAGGTGAAAGCTGGACAGACTCTATATACTTATTTTAAGATTGTTTACTGAACAAATCTCGTTTGCTTGGTAATACTTTGTAGTTGTACTGACTTCATCTCCTTTTCATAGTAAAGCTCACATTTCCAAAAAAAAAAGTACTCTATATGTTGTCTAGATGTTGGCGAAGATTTGTGAAAAACTAAACATATACATTAATTTTATCATAGTTAGGATATGGTGAAGGTTAGGACCTTTGGAACCCCCCTATAAGAGCTTTTAGTGAGAAGGCACTTAAACTCAACCAGGAACCGAGTTGAGATAGCCACTACAAATCCTTTTTGGATTCTAAACTTTTTTATTCTACCTATTTGCAATATATGTAGCAAAGATGATGTGTTTTTACTAATATAAGGAGTAGTTGGTTTATTATTAGTATATAATATATAGATATATAGATACATTTTATATCCAGTTTGATGATTAAGGTGTTTATGTATATAGAATACCAATAAAACACATAGCTGGCTTGCTTTATGATGCCTAATTAACCTTGTTTAACTAATCAATCTTATTTGTTTATAGCTAGTGGCCTCTAAGCTCATGGGCTATGTATATGGGGATTTCAGTTTGGGCTTTGCTATATTGGGTTTAACAAAACTGAGGTTAGACAATCCTAAACATGCTTTTATGTGGTGTAATTCTCTTCTAAGATTTGCAGTGAGCTCAAGATAAACTGTTTGAACCTATTTTCTATGGCAGGTATAATCAGAGAAAGCAAATGATATTAATACCTCAAAGGAGGTGGAGACACAAAAACTTGTGAACAAAAATGGAAAAAGAGATGTAATCCTTCTTGAAATTCCTGGTAAATAATATATATAGTATATATTTCTAAGGCACTGCTTAATTTTGATAAAAACAGACAAAATTATGACATCGTCAAATCATATTTGCTTTCATTTTCGTTAAGTTGGTGTTCCTAATATGATAGGTTTCTTATGATGATTTTATTTCCTGCATTCTCTATATTCCCTAGATTGCCTCTAGCCAGACTTTGGGCAAACACTCTGCAGTTACATGCACCTTAACTAACTAAGATCTAGATTGACTCTAGTCCTTGAGCAACTTGGTTTGTAGGAGATACACATTCCTCGATAGTTTTATTCTTTTTGCATTTATACAGAAACTTTACTTTGTTAAACTCTCTTCATCTGTTTTTCTTCGTTGCTGTGGGTATTATATGCTAAAGGCTAGACATCACTGTTGCATCCAAAACAACACATCTTTAGAGCTCTTGGATGGCATATTCTTCCATTGTTAGCATCCATGTCTTTCGCTGTCTCTAGCTGTAAAACGACGTACACCACAAAAGAAGTTCAGCCACCTAAAATGACGTTTAGTGGTTGATAGTTAACTAAAAACAACACGTAAGACCACACGTTTTAGTTCATATAGTATTTGACTGACTTTATAAAATTAATGGTAGACATTCTTGTTCTTCCTTTTCATTTTGTCATGTTCTTGAGGTTTCTTGTGACGATGCTTTTTCTACGTACCAGATGCTCCAGCAATGTTGGGCGTAACGGTTGAGAAAACTATGTGCTAATTTAGTATTCCAAATGAATTGAGTAAGCAATAAGATTTTGAATGGTGATTTCTTGTTTCACTTTCTGGATTTGAATAATATTTTGAGTTACAAAGACTAATGCCTTTTAGACCACTATCATATAAAACTAATAACTTCTATACGTAACCACCGTTAATTTGATTACTACAGACAAAATAGAAATTACCAAACAGATTTCCTGTACCCATCGCTGTATTCCATGCTAGTGCTAGAATGTGAACAGTTGAAAAGAGGATGTTGAAAATTATACGTATATATACGTGTGCATACTTGCGTGATGATACACGTGTGTCTGACATTTTTTCTTCTTGGTTTTACAGTCACAACTTTCGTAACTTGTTGGAATTTCTTTCAAGAACCTCAATGATGCTAATCATATCCGAAAACGCGCATTCTGGTTTCCTCTGACTTGTGTAAGTACCAAGATTTAAGTATTAAAACTACAGATAAGCCCTACGCACCTTATTAAAGGTATATTCACGTTTATGTAAAATAGGTAATTAAAGGGTTAACTATGTTCATTGGTGGCATAGAAAGTCCGAGAATTTAGACGCGTTGGTTAGAAACTTAGGAGAAGAAGCAATTCAGTTGTTTAGCTGACATTTACAACCAAGTTGTTTTTTTTTTTTAATAAGAGGAAGAGAACGGTTTAAGTGACATCACATATTTCATAATTAATACTTTTGTAAGAACCTAGTGTCTTCCTTAATTTTTTAGTATTTTGTGTACCTGCTTCCTCTATTCGAGACTGTGGTCCACTCTGTGAGGAACCCTAATGCAACAAGCAATTCAAATCCCTCTTTCCCTAAATTTAATTAATACTTTTGTAAGAGTTCTCGTTTTTTAATCCCTATTTGAAAGTTCGTAGGCTTGTATATCTCGTAGCTAGGTATACACGATGATACCCGCAAGCTTAAACCATTTTAAACTCTAGGATACATGTTCATGGGATTATTTCACTTTGATACGATGAATCGAAACCCTACACGTTCCGGATGCTTGTATAATGAAACTGACAAAATGGCTTCATTAATAGGCTTCTGATATGGCTCTATATCCTCTACATGAAAAAATTAATAGTTACTTGCATGTTGGTCTAAATGAAAGTTGTATTTGTTGGGTAATCTAGGCAATGGTAATTTGTCAAGCTTCATGCGTATTCATATGTTTATACTTGCAGTGAATGAATAATGAGTTAAATGACAATTTGGTATTGAGAATCCATACAAAAGCTTCATTTTCACCTACAGGTACTGCCTACACTAAAATATCTTCTGGAAACTGACAGATTCTGATGCCCTCATTTGGTAAAACATTTCTTGTTTGATTTTTCTATGTTTCTTGATATGATGTCTTTCAGTTTGAAACTCTGCACGAAACCTGTGATCTTCATTATATAGAAGACACAGAAGAAAAGGACAAACTCAAAATATGCCATTGGCTGATTTTTTTTAGGCCGAGGGAGAAAGTCTTTTAGGTTTTGAAGATGGTGGAGATTTAGATAATTTTCTGCACCCACCTATCCTCTAACCAGCTCTTCCCTAATCGTCAAAATCCATCACATCTAGCATGTCACCATCACTGATATAGAGTAAGTTATTCTTCTGATAGCACCAAAACTTACCACTGTTACCTGTCCTCCGTATTTGTATGTCCATTACTATTGATCTCTTAATTTTCATCAATTGGATTCTCATTGATTGGAGATAGAATATGATATTTGGTTAGCAATGGTAGTAATACTTCTATAATGTTACTATTAGTATTTTTTTCTGAACATTTCCATGCTGATCTTGTTATTGGCATATCTTCTACTGTGAAAACAATATTTTGCTATGTTACAGTTAAGATGATACGAAACATATATATATGCGGATAAGTTGTATTGTAGACTGTAGTTATGATACGCTTTCACTGCTGCAGGTTTCTTCATTTGGTACATTTAACTTCCTAGAAAAGGTATATTTACGGGTTGGAAATCTCTGTAAGTATCACCTAAGTTTTGCGATACCAGGACTTTCTCATGATGTGTCAAACAAGAAATTACAGTGTCATATCAGACCCACTCTGCAGATTTGCTACGTAATATAGCTTTGGACTTATTTTAGTTTTATAAAATATTCTCATTTACAGAGATAATAGCTCCTAGGGTTCATTGCTTAAATTTTGTTTTGCTGGTTGCAATAATAATATGGCTACGTATATAAAAAAAATCCATAAATTAACCAGCCATGAAAGTGGATGATGCGTGGAAACCTATCTTGCGTGCCAGAGGAGATGTCTCTCTTTGGCCACCCTTTTGTTGCCATGTGTTATTGGCGCTGACTTATATTTCAAATCCTTTCTCTTTTGATTTGTCTGGATTGATTATAAAATATAGCTAACAGATTCTTCCTCCTGTCAAGTTCCTTTTATTGCCCCTCTCCTCCATCATTACCTACTCAGAGAAGATCTTTTATGGATTTCATAAAAAAGATGATGAAACCTTCTAACTTAACTAAGTTGATCTATGTTTATGTGTGTGTAGAATCTTTCAGTAGCAGGAAACTCCAATAACCTCTATGATAGCCTCATTTATGAAAATAAATAAATTGTATACTAGATTTGGGACTGTGAAGAGACCGAGCAATAACTATGTGTTGTTATTCTCCTTGACAAATGCAGGGTTTGGTACTAGGGCATAGTGATGGCTACTGATGAACTGCTTCTTAATTAAAGACATGTAAGAGACCAATTGATATGTGTTTGACCGTTTGTCCATTGAAGACGGCTATTCCCGAGATGATACTGATATTGCTTAAGACAAGAAGAAGAATTTACATTGAATGATTTTTTCACACTGGTAAGGGGATGCGTATGTGAGAGAAAAAAATAGAAAAAAAAAAATGGAGTTGAAAGGTGAAAATGACATGGTTGTTTTGGTAAACGAATAGGAAGGAACCACGTGATGAAATGGACATGAAGAGAAAAGGGTGCTAGGTTTAATATAAATAGAAGTAAGAAGCAGTTAGTGGTTGTGAAGAGAGGAGGCAAGCGACCAAACCTCAGAGAAATAACAGTATTAGAGGAAGAAAAGAGAAACAATACCGTTGTTAATTAGATACAGGAGATCAGCGAACATGGGAAGATCTCCTTCTAGTGATGACTCTGGTCTCAAGAAAGGTCCTTGGACTCCTGAAGAAGATGAGAAACTTGTGAACTATGTCCAAAAACATGGCCATAGTAGCTGGAGAGCTCTTCCTAAGCTTGCTGGTACCTTTAGATTTTGTTATAAGCCTATTTTAAGTTTTATTGAGTCTAAGCTTCTCTCTCTCTGCAGGTCTTAACAGGTGTGGGAAGAGTTGTAGGCTAAGATGGACGAACTACTTGAGACCTGACATCAAGAGAGGGAAATTTTCTCCAGACGAGGAACAAACTATCTTGAACCTTCATGCAGTTCTTGGAAACAAGTAATTAATTTTCTGATTTTTATTTTTGTTTTTAATAGTCAACGTTTTGTGTTCTTGTACTGATTACTTATGATGATGATGATGTTATAAGGTGGTCAACGATTGCAAACCACTTACCGGGGAGAACAGACAACGAGATCAAGAACTTCTGGAACACTCATCTGAAGAAAAAGCTGATCCAAATGGGAATAGACCCAATGACTCACCTGCCTAGAACTGATATCTTCTCCAGCTTATCTCAGCTCATGTCTCTGTCCTCTAACTTAAGAGGTTTTGTTGATATGCAGCAACAGTTTCCAAATGGTCAAGACCAAACTATACTGAAACTCCAAACCGAGATGGCCAAACTCCAGTTGTTCCAATACCTTCTCCAACCACCTACCATGAGTAACAACATTAGAAACCCTAATGACTTTGACATTCTCAGTCTCCTTAACTCCATTGCCTCCTTCAAAGAAATCACCAGCAACAATCTAGACCTTGGTTCCAATCTTCAGGACTTTAACAGCTTACCATCCTTAAAAACCCTAAACTCCAACATTGGACCATCTTCTGTTCTCCCCCAAATTCCTGAAGACAATCACTTCAAGTTCTGTAATGAAAGGGAGAACTTACCAGTATCTCCAATCTGGCTCTCGGATCCTACCAACTCTAACCAGCACATGCTACCATCTCTTGATCCTTCCTCTGCGGTGAGTGATGATATGATTAGAAACCAATATGTTATTGAACATGTCAATAGCAATCTCACCTCTTCAAGTCAAGAGTCAGGAGCTTCAGCTTCAGCTGCATGGCCTGATCATCTATTGGATGATTCCATATTTTCCGATATGATTCCCTAGCCTTTTCTGGTATGTTTTGGAGGAACTTGAAATCGAATTTACGCTTGGGAGTACTGTGCTTTGTTGGATAATTTATTTGCATATTAATATATATTGTAGACACATAATATGTATGGGTGTTCATGTTGTAGCATGTACAGTATAGTACAGGTTTCATAACTCATATGTGTGCTGTTATCAATGTCTTTACTCTTTAGCATATGTTTGTACCTTATAGCCGTGTTTTTATATATAGAGATGACTTTTGTGAAGTGGAGGTCACTTCTAGTTGTAATTAGTTTTTTTTTGGATCTTTTGTGTTTACTCTTCCTGATTACAATCATGTATCAGTATAGATGTATCGGTGTTACAAAAAAAAATCTTTATCTTTCTTACAAAGCAGGGATCAAACACAATGAAATTATAGTCTTAGAGAGAAGCTTATATGTCACATGTGAAGAACATGTATTCAAATTTCCAGCTGTCACAATTTAGAGTTTCATTGTTGCATTATTGCATTATTGCATAATCATTGATGAAGTTATATGCATGATCATGTACTACATAACTTTTTGCTTGGCCAAGAACAAATAATGGAAGAATTGAAAGAACCATATGATCGTCTGGCTAACGATAAATATAAAAGGGCAAGTAGTTAGTTTATAATATAAAATCAGATATGTGATGTCAGATCAAAGGATCTCTCTCGTTAGGTTAAAGAAATGTATTCACTCACTCATTGAGTATATAATTTGACTTCTTTCGCCAAAGATCGAGTGACCCGAAAAATACATGTTATTATCCATTTTCTTTGTCAACTGGTTTGTATCCATGTTTTATCTAAACATTTTGGATATTTTAATCAGATTGTATTTTGATTAGCCATGATAGGATACGTATTACGTAGTCAAGTATATTCTCGATGAGTCAAAATATTTAATTTAATAGAAAGCCTCAGTTCAAAAAAAAAAAAATTTTAATTATAATATTCAAACCAACACCTATAACGGAAAGAGAAATCGCATTAGATATACAAGGCTAGTGTGACAAATCTCTAGTGACATTATTATGCACGACTACTCCAAGGTTGGAGTCAACGAGAAAAGTCAAATAAAACTATTCAAAAGAGGTAACAATCAAACATTGTAGTGCCCAATTCTCTTACAAAGTATCCAAGTCAAAGATAGCCCATGAAAACAAAACATGTACACACTTGACATTACTGAAATGTTTGAAACAAAAAACTTTACAGTAAAATCAAGATTTGATGTTTGGTCATCTCCCACCTGATAGTTCAATAGCATCTTGGTTATTCATAGAATCCTCACCCCAATCAAACCTCCTCTGCATCCTCTCGAACTCGTGACGTCTCGTGACCTCCACGTTTTGCCACTCTTCCCACCTCTCCGCAAGCCCTTCTCCTTCCAGCATCCTCACAACTTCAGACATCACCGGTCTATCTTCCGGTGAGCCTTGCGTACAAAGCAAAGCCACTTGTATCATCATCTCCACTTCTTCTTTCACATAATCTCCATCCAAATTCTTATCCACAATAGCTCCCAACCTCTTCTCCCTTTCCAGCTTCTTCACCTGTCCAAAACCAAAGAAAAAAAAAGATTATAATAGTAAATAAAAGGTTAATTGTGTTACAAAAAATAAATAAAATAAAATTACATACGTGGTCAAGCAACAAGACATCATCTTCTTCCTCCAAACGTGAAAAATCTATAGCTCTTTGTCCTGTCACAAGCTCAAGAAGCATGATCCCATACCCGAAAACATCGGTCCTCTCCGATGACTTCCCTGTAGATAGATACTCCGGAGCAATGTGACCCATTGTTCCTCTAACCTGAGTAGTCACATTAGTCCTCCTAACATCAACCAACTTAGCCAACCCAAAATCACCAACCACGGCCTCAAAATCCTCATCCAGCAACACGTTAGCAGCCTTCACGTCTCTATGTATGATCTTAGGGTTGCAATGCTCGTGAAGATACTCAAACCCACGCGCCGCTCCTAACGCAATGCGTTTCCTAGTCTCCCAGTCAAGAACCGGGTCCCCCGCCTTGATCTCTCTGAGACGGTGCGCGAGGCTGAGGTTCTGCATGAAGGGGTAAACCAAGAGGCGTTCCGTTTGAGTGGTGCAGAAACCTATGAGGCGGAGGAGGTTCTTGTGGACGGCTACGCTTATCATCTCGACTTCTCGCTGGAAAGCAGCGTCTCCACCGGGAGATTCGAAGTCTGTGAGTCTTTTGACAGCGACTTTGGTGTTGTCTGGAAGCACTCCTTTGTAGACTTTCCCGAAGCCGCCTTGGCCGAGCACGTTCTTTTCGCTGAAGTTGTCTGTGGCTAGTTGGAGCTCTCTCCATGCAAATCTTTTTAGCTGTCCAAATGCTATTCTCCTGTCCACTTCACCTAAGAGATAAAGTTTGAAGATTTTAGCCTCTTTATTTCACACTATTTATCATCAAATAGGTATATGCATGATTCTAAAAAAAATCAGTCTAGGCGACAAATTAATCCTAGACAAAATGATTTTCTTAAACCATTCTAAACCGGTTTAAATTGTTCTAAATCAGTTTAAATTGATTTTAATTAGTTTAAATTGTTAGATTAAGTAATAATGTTCGATAAATCCACATAATTACGTTTCCTTTGTTTTGTATATCTAATTTTGATAATTCGTAAAAATAATTTTATAATTAAACCTAAAAACTAAAATATTTTATATAAATATAAAATAAATCAATAATTCGTTAACCACTTCGAATAATTTGCCTAGCTAGTCTCAACTAGTTACCGTCTGGTTATTTTTTGAACATTAAGTATATGACAGACCTGCAACATCGACGAACACGTCACGTTTGTATCCTTTATGCCTATCCCTGCAGAACAAAAACACCAAGATTCCAAAGAGTATGACTGTAACTCCGGCAACAACTCCTGCAATAATGCCAGTTTTTGGCTTGCTTGAATCACCTATTCACCACAGACAAGCGCCATCAGCAGAAATAAAATAAAATAAAATAAAATATGGCTCAACCAATCCCAAAGTAATGTAGCTACCTGAACGAGCAACCTCAGATACACAAGAATGAGGTTGACCAACACCACAATTCAAGTTGTTTCCTGTGAAACTACAGTTGATAAAAACCATATCAGATTACTGCTAAAATTAGGCATGTGGGTTAGTTCGCAATTCGGTCAGTTCAGGTCCGTCGTACTCTCACCAAAGTGAACCAAAAAGAAATTTGATTCGGTTTTCGGTTATTTCGGTTTCAAAATTTTCTACTGACGTTTTGGTTTTCGGTTAAATTTGACTAAAATTTGAAAAATCACTGCCAAACGAAGTGAAAAAAAAAAAAACAGATTCATCTTTAAAGTAGTGGAACATACTTGTATTTTGGGATCTCAAATAGAGTTTGAGGAATCTGGCCACTGAGATGATTGGAATCAAGCAGACTGCAAAACAATGTGATTAAGACAAAGAATGCTTTTAAAAAGATGGGAAGCATAGAAACAGAGAGAACAGTAACTTACAGATTTATCAGGTTTGGAAGACCAGTGAGTGACACAGGGATAGTCCCATTAAGATTATTCCTACTCAACGTCCTGCTTAGCCAAATACACAATGAATAAAAAGACACATGCTCCCTCTCTATACAACAATGTGCAGCACTGGAAGGCAAAAAGCTTACTTACAAGAACTGAAGCTTCTTGAGATTACCAAGAGTGGACGGTATAAACCCACTCAGCTCATTATCCTCCAAATCCAAACTAGTCAAGCTAGTCAAGTTTCCAAACTCTTCCGGTATTCCACCCGCTATTCCATTCCCCTTCAACGTACTAAAATAAATAACAACAAAAAAATGCTTAGGACAGAATCTGTTGTAATAATAAGTTACGCTAAGGGAAAACTTACAGAGTCTTGAGTGTTCCTAGGATTCCTATTCTTGAAGATAAAGTTCCATTGAAGTTCATGTCTGACAAGGTACTGCAAATAAATAAATAAATAAATAACTTGCTTGGAGAGTGAGTGACACTATAGAATTCAACTTACAGAGAAGTGACAAAGTTTTTGTCATCGCAAATGACTTGAGACCAAGTGCAAGGGTTCACTTGGTTCTGGTTCCAGTCACTAAGCTGATTAGGCAATGCGCGTAAGGACATCCTCAGCGCAAATAACGCATCCCCTGTAAACATACTTACTTCAATTAAATTAAATACAAGATCTATCTCAATGAGATAAAGACAAGTAACCAATCATCACCTTGAGCGTCTGGTGAGACTAATGACAATAAGCAGGCGAGAATCAACACGGTTAAAGTCAAAGCCATCTTCTGGAAGGTCAACATGTTATCTAGTGAATTGGGTTTGGTCCATCTACAAAACAAAATAAAACAAAAAGTTTCTTACTTTGAATGGATCTGATGCTTAATAGCAATTCCTCGTTGACTATGAATCAAAAGAGTTTCTAAATTCAATAGAAGTAGCTTTAAAAATTAAGAGCTTTCAGTTTCTGAGAACGAATTAATGAACAATTAGCTCAAACCCACCATGAAGAAGTGAGATTCAGACAACGGTGAAAGGGAAAGAAGATGGATCCACAAACCTCGTACCGGAGAAGACAATCCCAAAAAGAAAAGGAAAGGAAGACTTGGCAGCTCGAAAGATTGGAACAGAACCAAAGAGAACAAACAAGAAAAGGATAAAGCTTTGTCTTTTCGATTTTGTGTTCTGTATAGACTTTTGTTTGGTAAATCGCAATTATCACTCTCGCTAATGGCGATGTCTGCGGGAAAAGTCCGATGCTGGTCCACTCCTGATGCTTGTAATAATATTTTTTAAAAATCAATTAGTTAACTTTGATAATGATGTTTTCCAGTGTGATTAATACTATAAACTATGTATTGCTAAGTACTCTTTTCATTTTAAAATGATCACATTAAATATATTTTTTAATGTATTTTTATTATGTTATAACTGTTATTGTGAACTTTACAAAATTAATTGTACGTATTAAAGTTTAATTAATTATAAATTATAAAATAGTTAATCATAAAAATAATATATTTGTAATTAAAAATTAAAAATATTTTTAAATACGCATGAAACTATTTTTAAAACAGAATGAGTATTAATTACGATACTTGTATTAGCTGTTTATATCTGTTTTGCGATGTTTACAATTGAGAACTCTTTACAATTCTGCCGGACATCATCATCACTTATGTATGTGTAACAAACTTACGTGTGTATGTCCGCATGCAAACATAAGTCTAGTTTCATTTTATAACCGTCACGAAAGTAAACCAAATTAAAATATGTTAGTTTCTGATAAAATGAATTTCATTAGGTTGCTGGGGTTAACGAGATCAGACAAGATCGTATAACTTTGGTTAACTAAAACCAGACTAGATCAAAATACGCACGTTTTTGTTATGTTTTAGATTTTATTCATCCAATCGCGAATGTCAAATTATCTACATGTGTTTGTCCGTTATTAGATTGGACCAACATGAATTCACATTCTACCTCCAATGTTCTAAAGGTTTATGTAAATATTGAATGGCCGACTAAAAAAATGTAAATATTGAATACATTTTCTAAACAATTTTCACATTACTGAAACGCATAAAGTACAGCCTCAACAGAGTATATGTCATAACATAAGTTATTGCTAGATCTGTCAGACTATATAATATATTTGTACGATTCTATCTCACAGAGTATATGTCATAACATAAGTTATTGCTACAAACGTAACGCATCGTGTGAACTATATCCAGTTAAAATAACGTCATAACCTCATGTTTTCCCAACACGCAAGAACCAAACAAACAATCGTCGATTCACAGAGCTTATCGTGGAGTCTGGAGCTCGGCGCCTCCGGGAACGATCCAAGACCAATCCATGATTGATGATCTCAAAACCCCAACAAGTAAGTAATGTTCTAAAGGATTCATAAACTAAACTCCGTTTTAGGTTTTGTCGTTTGATGATTAGATAAAAACTTGCGGCTATACTCGACACACAATTATAATCGTACCATCTCTTCGATTTTTTTTTCGTGAAGCAAACTTATAAACATGAAGCTGCATGGTGATGCTGTCATGTTGGCAAAAAAAAAAAATTTCACTCTCAAGAGGAAATTGTTACATTTTTGGTTTCATAGTTGATTAACAGTAAAAACCAAAACTTATTAATGCACATGTTTTGTTGCTAATCGGTTGCTTTATTACTGTGAAGCTACAAAACAAAGAAAAAAAAAAGAAGTTAAAAGCGATGCTAATAATTGTACTGAGCCTTGCCTTGCTCAGATATGGGTCTACAGATCCACGAGAAGAGACTCAAACAGTGACGTGTAGGACATCAAGGCAGGTGAGACAAAATTGATTAATCAATTTTGACAGTGTGTTGTTCCATTCACATCAAATCGTATTCATTCTTTTCCAAAATTTTAGTTATAAGCCGTGGGTTATAAGTAGTACCATTCAAATTAAATCTTATTCAATTCTTTCCATAATTTAAATTATAGAATACGTTGAATATGTATTTGTATTAAAAACAAACTGTAAAGTAATGGGTTAATTATCATTTTTAGCTCAAAAGGATTTTGTCAATACAAAACTTAAAAGCTGATGAAATAAATTGTGAACATGCGAACGTTAAGGAATCAAGAAGACAGACTTTATATTAGTAAATTCAATTAAAAAAAAAAACCAAAAAAATGTTGAAAGATATGAATGCCGCAATTACATCTCTCTGCAAGTGCAATTATCAAGAACTTTTGATAATATACAAACTGAGCCTTAGATTTACAAAGAATCCAAAGGACATTTCTACTCTCAATAATTCAAAATCAATTTTAAGTAACTAAAAAAATAACAAAACCAGAGGATGATGGAGATTTAAGGGTTATAAAAATGACCATTGCAGTGGCATTTCCAGTCCATGGGTTTGTAGTTAGAATATTGACCAAGAACGGTGGTTAGTGAGGAAGGAGGCCGTACAAATCCACCGGCAAAGGGGTCAACTCGGGAGCGACCAGGGAGAGTGGGAACTTGAGTGGGCATGCAAGGATGGCAGCTATTGCATTTGTTGTGGCAGCTTGGTGGTCTAGAACCTAGCCTCGCTTTAACTTCTACTAAAGCCACCTGAATCAGAAAGTAAACAACTTACTTTGGATCAATCAAAGTGAACAACGAGGACAAATTATTTGAGAGAAAGATAAGGATGGGTTGATTACTTGAGAAGAACTTGGAAGCTGGACAGGTTGAAGAGAGGATGAGACTTGTGGAGAGATGAAAACAAGGAGAATGAGAAGCAGGGTGGGATTGTAAATAGTGAACATGTTGGTTTTGGAATTCAGGAGTTATCACCATACAGTAGAAACTTTCATGTGAGTCTAGAGAAAGTTTGAAGACTTTGAAATCAAAAGAGAGAGGCTGGGTCTAGGGAAATAACAAGAGTCTATGATAAGAAACACAGAGACAAGTAGAAGAAGAATTAACATTTAGACCCAAAAAAAAAAAGTAGAAGAAGAAGCATTTATGGTTAGAGAAAGAGAGAGGGATGTAAATAAGGGGTATAATGGTAAACTGAGAGGAATGTGAAAGGAACTAGACAGAGTGGGGAAGACAGAATAGGAGGATACATATCAGAGGAGAGGCTCAGAAACTAGCCTTTCTTTCTATGTGTCACTTCAATCTTTCCTCTCATTTCTTTCATTTCATTTTATTTTGTTCATTTTATTATACAGTACTTGTTATCTCCTTTGCATTGTTCATTTTAGGCTTATAGCTTTGAGTTTTGACCAAAATTTTGCATCTCATAATGGAACAAATCAACAAAACATGCACTGTTAGTTTATTAACTGATTTGACGATGCCTTCAGATTTTGGTTTGAACATATCAGTAGTAAACCGGGTTCAATGAGCTAAAATCCTTGTGGTAAAATATTTGGTCAACAGATGAGCAATGTTTAGCCTAATAGAACAGTTGCAGTAATCCGAATATAAATCTGATAGGATCTATGCTGATTGCTTAAACGAACCACATTCGTATATAAGTAGTATGCGTTGAATGTCGAATTAATATTCTTAATACCAAGATCTTTAGACTTCATTAATTGTTTCACCTTCATTACTAATGCTAGCTTTTTCCCAATAACAATTAACAGTTTATTTAAATGTTGAGTGAAATTTTCAACGGTTTAAAAAGAGTCTAATAACGCTACATTTCACCGGTAAGTTATCTGTTTACTGACACATAGCACTGGGTTTTCCTTTTATCAACAGAACTTCGAAAGCAAATAAGGAAAATTACTGAGTAGCAATAGTAGTAAAAACTAAAAACCACAGTTTGACTGAGTTTTGATTTTCAAATAAAAAGGAAAAAGAGGTAAAAGTTTCTTATTACATATAATGGTAACTAAAGATTGGTAAAAATTTTGAATATCTATATATTAATTTATTCATAAATATTTTAATAAATTATATATTAAAATAAAATTCGAAATAATAATATTAGTTGGTTTAATAGCATGTTTATAACTCTTCCTTTGTTTAAAATATACTTTGATATAATAAAGCTCAAGAATACTTATTAGTTATTAATGATTTACAAAATAAATTTATATCTCTTTCTCTGTTTAAAGTATATGAATGAAGCAAAAATTATGAACTTCAGAAAATAGTAAAATATGATAATTATAACATAATTAACTTGTGAAGTTTTTTAAATCAACACGTTTAGAAATCTGGAATATAGCATAACACTGAAACAATGAAATTTCCATAAAGAGACGTTCAAAATGGCGTTTTCATGCAACTGGGGAACCTCTAAATACGAAAACAGAAACGAACTTGAGTGAAAGAAACATCTCAATCTCAAAAGGGGTCTAGGCAGCAACGGGCTTAGCGGCAGCAGAAGAGAGTCTAGACCTCTTCTTGGCCAAACTCTCACTACGGCGATCACGCTGCTCCTTAAGCCTGGAGGCAAGAAGCTTCTGGTACTCAGCTGCATCAGCGTTAGCCTTAGCAATCCTCTTCTTCTTGTCGGCAATTCTAGCTCTCTTCCTCTGAAGTGTCAAAGGAGTCACAAGCCTCTGGATCTTGGGGGCTTTGCTCACTTCCTTACCTTTCTTGTTAGTGAACTTGCGGCGGTAAGTGTTGACATACTTCCTCACATCATCGTCCTTCCCGAGGTTGAACAGTTTACGGATCTTAGAAGCTCTCTTAGGTCCCCTCATCCTCGGCTTCTCGGTATCGGTAAGCCCCGGAAGATCCTTCTCACCCTTCTTGACAATAACCAAGTTAAGAACAGAGAGATCTTGGCTGACAATGCAACCGCGGACAGACTTTCTCCTCCTCTCTCCGGTCCTCCTTCCGTGTCCTCTGAAGCAAGGAGTGCCTCGGTGAAGCAAGAGACGGACACGACCAGGGGTTAGAACTCCCTGTTTCATCGGGAAGCCTTGCTTGTCGCATCCTCCCATGATCTTGAACACGTACCCCTTGAACTCCTGCATATAAATTAAACACAAATTAAATCAATACTATTTTGAATTACGATTATAGTTTTTACTGCTTATATCGAAAAATAATTTGAATAGATAATTTAAAATAAATATAAACATAAATTACGTATAAATATAACGCATAAAATCAGACATAAAATTCTAATGATTATTAAGTACATATGTAAAAAATATATGGGTTAGAATCTAGTAACTATTTTAAAGACTAAGCTAAAGTAGATATTTTTTACCTCGCCCAAAGCATCTCCGCTAACTTCCTGAGAGAGCCTTTTGTCGTAAAAAGCACGTCTGTAATAATACACAACGATAAACCAAACTCAAATCATTTGTCGGTTAATGTTGTTATTGTCGGAAAGAGACATCCAATTTCAATATTACAGCAGGCGATGTTCCACATTGTACACTCAATTAACTTAACAACACTAAAGCTAATCCAATCACAAATTTATAATAAGGAGGATGAACTGAAATTAAAGATCTTACAGCTTTTGGTCGTCATCGATCTCGAGCTTCTTCTGACATCCAGTGGTCGGATTCGCGACGTTGAACTGCGATACAAAACAAAATCGAATGAAATATAATAACACATACAACTCAAGCAGGGTATCGAAGGAGAAGATGAGCTAGCTAACCTTCATCGTCTCCGAATGAAACTGGCACTAATAAATATCTCGCGGCGCAAAACGGTAGTGAAGAACTAGGGTTTTTATGCGAATGAGCAAAATGCCCACTTATACTAGAACAGATAGATATCATCAACAATAGGCCCATATTTAATTATAACGGGCCTTAAGGCCCACGTGTTTCTTCAAGTCATAGAGTATCATTTGCTAATGAATAGGCTTTCTCGACCAAAACTAGTTAATAACGAGAGGTCAAAGTTACATGATGTATAACCAGTGATGTATTATACATCATGTCCCGTGTGTGCTCTCTCAGACCGAATGGCTTCTGTGTCTGGTTTAGACAGGTGACTACAACTACATGCCTCGGTAATGTAGTGTCTGGTGTTATGTACCTTATATGAAATAAACGTACTATCTCAATTTTTGTAAGATAATGATTTTGATCAACAGAGAGAAACGGTTAAATGATTTAACCCACAAGACCAGTAAACAAAAAAAAAAAAGAACAGCAAGAGAATTGGGGAAATAGATTTATATTAAACAAGAGAGATTCTCGTTGGGACATTTCGACGAACACCTTCAAGACTATGTTAACAACGACTAATCCTAAACAATTAAAAAAAAAACAAAACACAACATAGGAACACATAAACTAAAGACAAACTAAAATCCCAGAAACAGATTTGCCCATCAACGAAGAGTCTTCAAGCTCTTTCACCACGGATCCTCCTCGCGAGCTGAATATCCTTGGGCATGATCGTAACCCTCTTAGCGTGAATCGCGCAAAGATTAGTATCCTCGAACAAACCCACAAGGTACGCCTCCGCCGCCTCTTGGAGAGCCGCGACGGCGCTGCTCTGGAACCTCAGATCGGTTTTGAAGTCCTGAGCGATCTCGCGGACAAGGCGCTGGAAGGGGAGCTTGCGGATCAGAAGCTCGGTGCTCTTCTGGTACTTCCTGATCTCCCTCAACGCCACCGTTCCGGGACGGAACCTGTGCGGCTTCTTCACTCCTCCGGTGGCCGGAGCCGACTTCCTCGCCGCCTTGGTTGCGAGCTGCTTCCTCGGGGCTTTGCCTCCGGTGGATTTTCTCGCGGTTTGCTTGGTACGAGCCATTTGAGATTCGAAAAGGTGGGGAAATAGGGTATAGAGTGCAAATAGGGTATATGTTGAGTGTAGGGAATACAAATTCTCTTGCTCTTTTTTGCTTAGTGAGAGGATGTGATTGATGAGGAGAGTGAAGGCTGCGATGTGTATTTTTATAAATGAGTTATTTATTCTCATCCGTTAGATCTTTTGGATTATCGACGGTTGATATTGGTTGTAACTATGCGATCCGCGTCGTTGCTTGTTTAGCCAATGAGAATGAGTTGTTTACTTTGCTATCCGCGTCGTTTGTCAACCAGCCAATCAGAATGAGTTATTGTTTCTTCCGGTTTATTTCTCGTTTCTTTACTCTCTTCTAAATAAGTATGACTTATTTGTTAAGACACTTTTTCTTTGTTGCGAATTGTAATTCATTAACATTATAATCTGAATGATATCAATCATTCCTTTGTTGCTGACTTTAAATTATATCATGATTTCTAAGAATATTTTCTGCTTAAAACAAACAGAATAATAAATTTGTTTTATACGTGTGAATGTGTTTTGTAGTTCCATATCTTTTAAAATACCAAAGAGCACGCCTATATGGTTTAGTCATGAGGACTGATGGACTTGTAGCTTAGATTACATCACGATTTGTGACGTAGAAGTGTGCTCACTCTATTTATTCTACTATTCGACATTCATAAAAAGAAAACAAATCGTCCATTGATACAGTTTCGTCTTATAAAACCGAACCAGATATTACACCGGTCCAGTAGTTGGCCATTTTTTGTCATTATAAATGTGATTGAAATGATTGTTTTAACGCTGAATTTTCATTCAATAAAACAAAGGACGAGTGTTGCTCAGGGAAGCCTTAAAGAGAGGGGACAATGCATATGCAAACCGAAAACAACAGAGAAATGCAAGTAGAAATGTATGCCGCTAACTGGTTTCCCCTACGCAATGTCTAGTCCTTCTGTCTCGGGTCCTCTTCGCTTTTTTTGGTTGCATCCGAGACAGACCAGTTCTGAATGCGCATACTTGCTTTTCGTGCCTACAAATTTTAAAGAAAGCTATAACAATTGTATTGGAAACACATAGATGAAGATGAAATAAACCATATATATAAGCGAAACAAAAGCAACAAAACAAACAATTCGAGTTACCTCTTTCTCCCAGTCACATCTCATAACAATAGAAATCAAAATCAATGTTTGAATGGCGGTTCCTCCGAATATCATACCAGCCCAAATGCCCTATAGCAATGAAATTATAGATATAACGAGATTAACGTTGCAAATTGCAATATTGATATTAAATAAAGAAAGAAAAATAGGGTTACCTTGACACCAGACTTGAAAATCCAGCCCATGACATATCCTAGTGGAAGTCCAACGAAATAATAGCATCCCAGGTTTATATATGCCACGAATGATTGCCAACCCGAACCAACCGCAACACCTAGTCAAAAGTCCTCTCACAACTGTTCACCCGAATTATTTTGAGATAACAAAACGAAAATGAAATGGTTTTATAGCGTACCGGAAAGAACCGGTTGGATACTGTTGAGAAGAATCGTGAAGGCTAAAAGAATAGAGAGATCATTGACTGCTTCTATGACAGTTTCACTTGAAGAAAAAATCCAGCCTATTTGATCATGAAAAAATACTACAAGCACCGAAAATATTATTCCGATGATTAACGATTGTGTTACTGATGTGATCATTGCAAATCTTGCTCTTTTTCCACTGCCAGCTCCTAACTCATTCGCCACTCGTACGCTACAAGAGCACGTGATTATAATTAGGGACTGCTTGAGCCACGAACTAGCCTAACCAGAGATCTAAACGAAAATTAAAGTATATATATATAATCAATTACCCGGTCCCCGCAAAGAAAGCAAGTGGAATCATCATTTCCAAGCCATTTATCGACATGCTGCCAATGAATTAATATGTTATAAAATCTGTGAAAATCATATCTAATATACATATCAATCCAAAACTATGACGTACCATATAGACAAAGAGTCGACAGCGATTTTTGTATCCTTTAGATTTCCAGTCATCACGATTAAAATCCTATAGTACCAATATTCCAAGCTGTACTTGATAAAAAAACTACTGTAAGAAGTTGTTGTCCCATGCGTAAACAAAACTTTTTAAAAAAAATTGCCACACAAGTGGCGTTTAGCGAATTATTACCAAAGCATGACACCGGAGGACGTGGAGAGCTTAGCAAATTCCCATAGTCTGGTGAAAGCTTCCATGGAGAAACCGGTCCAAGTGAGCGGGCAACCGCCGCAAGTTGCATAAGCAAATAACATTAAGACAGTGAGCCACCACGACACATTAATAGTAGCCATGGTCCCTTTGACTCCAAGTTTAAGACCGTATACAAAAAGCCAGCACACAAATATGTGAACTACAAGTGCCACTCCAGACACAACTGCAACCACCTGGTATTGTAAGAAATATATCAACCAAACACATTAAGAATTAACCGCCAGGGGACTAATAGCCACTTATGCTGCGACCTCTTAATTTAGTTACATACCCTATTCTTGAGCTGGCATTGGAAGAATCGGCTGAGAGGGAAATAGAAGGCAAACGCGAAATGTGTAGGAATGGCCCAAACGGCGATGACACCGGAGAGCTCGGCGATGTCTTCAGGCTGACCGAAGAACTTAAGAATTGGAGACGCGAATAAGTACATAGGAAGGAGAAAGGTGGCGAATAAGAAGAGAACAATCCAAGAACGCTGCATATACACTCCCAACATATCATATTTCTTAGCTCCAAACGCTTGACCGCACAGCGTTTCCAACGCACTCGCCATTCCAAGCTGCATATATATTCATATATATATAGAGTTTATTTTATAAACTAAACATTATAATATAAGTAGAAAAATGTTTTTGTATTGAGTGAATACAAGGAGGCCTAGATTGAAGCCGATGATGACGTTGTTGACGATGGAGATGGCGGCTAGTTCGAGCTCGCCAAGGTGGCCGGCGAAGGCCTGAGTGATGACCAGGATTGAGTATGTCGAGACTCTGGAGAATATGGCCGGTCCAACTATACGCCATAGCTTCTTGGTCTCTATCCATATCTTTCTCTTTATTTCTCCGTCTTCCTCCTCCGCCGCATATTGATCCCTTAACAGAGGAATCTTCGCCTTCTCTATACCTTTTGATGTGTCGTCTCTTTCTATCATCTTCTCGGAAGTAAAGAACGTGGAAGAGAGTGAAGACTAGATATGGGAGTGAGGAGTCCATATGAGAGTAAAGCATTTTGAGTGGACACTCGGCCACCATGCGCGCGGTCAGGCCTTTTTTTTGTTTTTTACTAAGGGCATCTGTATTGGGGGTCCCTTAAGGCATCTTTAGAGCATCCACAACCATAAATCCTTAAAAACAAATCCTTAACAACAACTTTTAGAATATTTTATTTTTTTTCTTTTTTTTTCATCCAAATTTAAAAAAAAATAAAAAAATAAAAAGATTGGCCAATCGCGGGCTCTCACGCGGCGGTGGAGCCCGCGCACAGTGAAGAGGCTGTCAGAAAAGAAATCCTTAAATTGGGACTTCAAGAGACAATTGTAGCACAAATTCTTAAATATTTGGGCCCTACATATTATTATAATAATTTATTGTTAAGGATTTATTGTTAAGGAGCTGTGGTTGTGGGTGCTCTTAGGGGAAGGGGGTGGGAACCGAGGAAGAAAGAGAAGAGAAAAGCCCTTAATTAAGGGCTGTCCCTTACTCTTTAATGACCAAAAAAAAAAAAAAAAAAAAAAAGCAAAACAAGGGACTCTCTCCCTCTCTCTCTTCATCCCACCAATAAAGATGCCCTAATATCTTGTCCCGATTCAACCAATAATTTAGCATGCATGTTTGTTTTCAATAAGACGAAAAAAATTAAATTAAATTAAATTAAAGCATTTGTAGAACAAATTCATAAAGAATTTTATTTGTATATATACAGCCTATACCTGATATACCACATGCAGTTTGTCCTTTTGGTTTTCTACTTATTTATTATGACCTTTTTCAGAGAACGGATCTTAGAAATTATTAAGAGATACTATGCGAATGTTTTATGAATTTTTTTTATATCAATTTAACTTTCAACCAAATTTGGGTAGAAGAACATAGCAAAACTCTGATACACCGGAGAAAACAACAAGCTGATTACAAAACGAAAAAGCTAGATCTAAAGCAGAAACAACGTTTATAGATCAGTACAATTTTATTTTCTCGATCGTTTCAATACCTCTTAATATTAGAAAAACGAGTCAAAGATTATATAATGTGTATATATCTATACTATTAAAAGGGAAGAAGTTTTAAAAAATCTACCTATGAAAAGTTGTTGGACCCTTTCATTAGACTTAACTATTTTTTTGGTCTCACCTTATATTTCTCTAACTATGCAATAATCAATTACCTTATATTTCTCTAACTATAAAATAATCAATGTTCTTATTTATTACTCAACTTAGTATGATACACCAAAAAATTATACATAACTCCATTATACTAAAATATCATCTTACCAAAATATATCTCATGAATCCATAACCAAAACATGACTGGTAAATTTAAATACCAAAACTATATTGTTCCTTGGTGCCACCTACTTTACAACATTTCACACTATCATTTATTTTTTGACCAAAGGCTTCACTCTATCATTTTTTCGTTGATCGAAATGTGGTTTTTCAAATGAATATGTTGATCTTTCTGAAATATTTATCTACACAGCTTATACATCATAGATTCTCCTTGACTAACACTTCTAATAATTTTGACTATATTTTAAAGGAAGTTATTTTGCATACAGTTTAACCATTTATTCTAAATATATTGTTAGAGATTATTTTGTGTACTTTAGTTTAACAATATATTCTAAATATATATATTCTAAATATATTGTTATGATGATTTTTGATAAGAATATATTATAGATGCGATTGAAAATTTATATTATTAAAAAAAATATTTTTAAAAAAATATTATAAAAGAATTTATAACATCTATATAAAACTCTTTATTTTTTATCCTACCATTAACTATAATAACTATAAATGATTTAAATATTTTAAAAAAATCCTATTATTATTTCTCATTTTGTATGATACACTTCTCTAATTATTTTTCTTATTATCATCCAATGTTATTGTTGTTATTCAATAATGTTATATACATCATATATTATGTTCAAAGATGGATATATAATATTTAGATATCAATTATTAAAATGAAAGCATATATCATACAATATATTATATCATGTCATCTAACATTATATAATTCTAAATATCTACAAAATCAAATTTAATAAAAAAACACTTTAGCAAATCATTTGTTAAAACAAAATTATATATATTTACGTTAAATTATTTTTTATTACGTTAATATATTAGAAGTTTCATTCATCTCTTAAAATATTATTGAAGATTATTTTTTTCCTACCATGTCAACCAAATGCCGGGTCACACTTGATTGCATGTTTTTTTGAAGTTTGCATGCTTTAAATTAACGAATTTTCTTTAAATCTAAACCAGCTTATGTACAAGTCATCGTGTTTACTGGTTCGACGACGGGTCTAAACTTGATATAAAAGTATTGTTCTCATCTAATTGAAAATAATTTATTTTAAAATAATAGACGCGCAGTCTGATCAATCCATATAATGTTTTTGAAAAAGTAATCAAACGATTTAAAATTTAATTACATTAACTAACTAAATAAAAATAATAACTTTTTTTTATATAATAAAATTTTGAAACATAATAATGTATAACAAGACTAAAATACTAATTCATATCATATATTTTTATCAACTGGAAAATAACCCGCGCTTTTAAGCGCGGGTCAAAATCTAGTTTTGTTTTTAAAATTATATAATTTTGGGCTTTCTATCTATAATTTCCAGCCACCGCTGATAATATTGCATGATGCATCTAAGGTATAAATCACCAATCCAAATAAAAATGAAATAGTGCCCTATACTACTATGCGATTTATTTATTATAGTCATAGACTCATAATCAACATTCTATTCTGATTCTGTTTGTTCTGTTATATTTTTCTTTAAATTCTGTTCTACGCTAATCACACATTATATATTGTCTATTTAATTAACATTCTCTTACCTGCTGGTATAATTTTGACGATAAAGTAATAGAAATGTATATTATTTAAACAGTTAGTATTACGTACCTTTTTCATAATCATCTTTGTTCAACAACTTAACTTCCCACGTTATTTATGCTACTTACGTCCACATTGTTCGATATCATAGATCCAACAACTCCCTTTTCTATCTTGATATTATTCCATACTGTTTAAAGTTCCCTCTTCTATATAAGGCTGTGCCACTTTATTCTCATAAACTATTGAAAGAATTATCCACTTTATCACCCTTTTAAAAGAATGTCGTGGATCTACTACTTTCACAAAGCTGTTACAGAATTGGCACATTATCGTTCATGTCCGTTCAAACTTTTTCGTAACAATGTCTGTTCAAACTTCTCTAGAATATGTTTTGCTTTACCAAAAATTGACCATAAAAACCTAACACTTAAAATTGGTAAGTTCATATATTGATCTATTGTAGTCCACAAAACTGCCATGCATGTACCCATCTTTCCTAGACTTCTAAATCATATTCACCTTATGCTCAAAACTTTGGATCATCTAACATTCTAACTTGATCCTAAACAGGAGTGATACCATATGCAAATAACTTTTTAATCAAGAAAAATTGCAAAGTGAAAGTGACTTAGTTTCGTATTCGGAAAGGAACACAAATCAGTCATTGCTCGAGTTACGGTTGACAAAACCAAACCACATATATATATGCTTCTCCGTTCTACCAGTTGCCAGTTACAAATCATGTGAGGATATAATGATAGCGCATGTGCCTGACTCTTTATTTTACAACTGTATACAATTTACTTTAGTTTCTTGCTTCCGAGTCTGAGATAGACCATTTGTTAATGCGCACACTTGCTTTTTGTGCCTATACATTTGAAATAAAAGACGAAACAATTGCATTAAAAGACATGCATGGAATTAACCATATACCTGAACCAGAAGCACTAAACAAATTTTTTTTTTTTAGTTACCTCTTTTTCCCAGTCACATCTCATGACAATAAAAATCAATATCAGTGTTTGAATCGCGGTTCCTCCGAATATCATACCGGCCCAAATGCCCTATAACATATATAACATTACAAGCAACATACTTAGGGCATCCTTATTGGGGTCCTGAAAACAAGTCCTATATCAATTTGGGCTTAAAAGAAAATGAAAAATGATGAAATAGCTAAGATATATGGATCGAAAGTCCTTTGTTAAGAGATTTTGTGGGCTGGTCCTTGGGCACAGGTGGCAGCGTTTGATTGGAGTGAAGAAATCAGGGCATCAACTGAACTCATTCATCTCACAACTCTCTCCTCTCTCCTGTATGTCTATCTGAACGGCGATACCAAAGGCGATCGATACTCTCCGATCTCTCGTCGCGCTCATCTCACCACTCTCTCGTCGCGCTCGTCTCACCACTCTTTCTGACCGATCTATTCTCCGACCCAAACTTCTCCGCCGATCTCTATCAAAAAGGTATGTCGATTTATCTCCTCCGCATGTGATTCTTGTTGATGTTTGTTGTGATTGCTTGATTCCGTGTGTAGATTATAAAAATTGGGAACTTGTAGTTTTCATTAATTACACTAGATTATAAAAATTGGGATCTCCTTCGCATCCATTGTTATCTTTGATGTGTCATGAAGCTTCTTGTGTTAGTTGTGATGAAATGTTTACGGTTTACAGATGCGATGCTTGTTTCATTTGCGGATTGTTTCATTTGCCGTTTGTATCATTTGTTGTTAAATGTTAATGTTTTATGGCCGATGAACCTCTCTAGCTTCTTTTCCAGATTAGAGTAGTTGTTATTGTTTGATTTGACGATTGTAGGTTGTGGTTAGTTGTCGTTTCATGTCAGTGTAGTTGTTAATGCCCAATTAAAAATAGAATGCAACTAGATACTGTTTTTGTTTACAACGATGACGAGAATGGCTGTTCTGATTTGCTGTGATGCATTGTGATGTCTGAAAGTATAACCAAATGAAACTTTTAATTAAATGTAAATGTAACCGATAGTTTTAGCTTTGTAGGTGTTAGATGGGTAATAACTCATGATTAGACTTTGGTAGATAATTGTTAGGTGATTCTCACTTATTACTTGTTACCATTTCAACCATAAAATCCCATCCTCTTCTTCCTTTCCTCTTCGCTTAACTCCATACTCTTCTTTCTCTCCTCTTTGCTTAACCTTGTGCCATGGATCCAAGGAATCCTGATATGGATATGGATTCAACGAATCCATATAGCCAATATCGTAGTTATGTAGGGCTTCTTAATAGTCAAGGAGAAAATAACATTCCCCATCAAAACTTTCGATATGAAAGTACTCCCTCTAGTGTGAACTTTGGAGAACCCGATATCCCTCCTTTCAGCTCCCAACAATCTCAGGCTCCAGCTGTGAGTGAAGACACACCCGCGGGCCGTCGGGAGAGAAAGAAGTGGACCCCTGCGGATGATGAGGTACTAATAAGCGCCTGGCTGAACACGTCTAAAGACGCCGTTGTTGGAAACGACCAGAAGTTTGGCACCTTCTGGAAACGAGTAGAAGCTTACTACGCAGCAAGTCCTCATGCGTTAGAGGGTCGCGGTGGGAGCTCTCATAACAATTGTAAGCAGAGGTGGTCAAAGATCAATGACCAGACGAACAAGTTCTGCGGAGCATACGCTGCTGCAGAGAGACAAATCACCAGCGGCCAGAATGACAACGACGTCCTAAAGGTGGCTCATGATATGTATGTTTTTTTTCAAAATTAAGTTTTTAAAAATTCAATAATATGTATGTTTTTTTTCAGATTTTGTAATTTTTTTTTTGTTTTGCTAGTTTGTACTGTTTAAGTTTTTTATAATTCAATATAATGTTTAATATTTATTTAAAACTAATCAATTATTAAATAAAAATATTACTAAGAAACAACTTTAAGTCCTACCAATAAACTCCTCTTTTACCTATGTTTCTTGCCTTTGTATCTTAAGGGAACAATATTAATAAAAAACCCTTAGGACTTCAAAATAAGGACTAGCAATGGGGTTGCCCTTATATATATAGATTAAGAACTTAACCTTTAAATAGTATTGAGTTTTATTATATAAAAGCTGGCGTTTACCTTAACACCAAACTTGTAAATCCAGCCCATGACAAATCCGAGTGGAAGTCCAATGAAATAATAGCATCCCAAGTTTATATACGCCACAAATGATTGCCAACCCGAACCAACGGCAACACCTAATCAAAAATATAAAAGTCACCTCACCACCAGTGACCCGGTTTATTTTTGGAATAACACACAAACTGATTTTGTCTCTGTGGCGTACCAGAAAGAACTGGTTGAACACTGTTGAGAAGAATCGTGAAAGCTAAAAGAATAGAAAGATTCTTGACTGCGTTAATGACAGCTTCACTTGAAGAGAAAATCCAACCAATTTGATCATGAAGGAATACAACAAGCACCGAAAATACTATTCCGATGACTAACGATTGTGTCACTGATATGATCATTGCAAACCTTGCTCCTTTTCCATTGCCTGCTCCTAATTCGTTGGCCACTCGTACGCTACAAAAATAATATAAACCAAACTAAACAAAAATTAAAGTATCCACACGATAGTAATAAAAACGAGAGATTGGTATAAGATTACCCTGTCCCGGTGAGGAAAGCAATTGGAATCATCAGCTCCAGTCCGTTTATCATCATGCTGCCGATGAACAATGTTATTATTAAAAATAGTTAAAAACTATTATATGATAGTTTTCCATATATTTAGTATATTAATTTTCTATATATCAATAATTAACGTACCATATAGATAGGGAGTCGACAGCAATTTTTGTATCTTCCAGATTTCCAGTCATCAGAATTAGAATCTTATAATACCAACTCTCCAAGCTGTCTCGAAAAAGCATACGTGCGACAAAAGTGGTGTTTAACTAGTAATACCAAAGCATGACTCCGGAGGAGGCAGAGAGATGAGCAAACTCCCAAAGTCCTGTGAAAGCTTCCATGGAGAAACCAGTCCAAGTGAGCGGACAACCGCCGCAGGTGGTGTAAGTAAATAAAATGATGAGGTTTAGCCACCATGACACGTTATAACAGTAGCCATTGTCCCTATGACTCCAAGTTTAAGACCGTATACAAAAAGCCAGCACACAAATATGTGAACTGCAAGTGCTATTCCAGATGATATTGCAATCACCTGGTGGTAATGTAATACAGTATCAACCAAACACCATTAAGCAATAATAATATCAAGAACATATGAGTGATTATTAATTGTCATTGTGAGTGATATTTATCTAAATGAAACACAAATGAGTTAGGTTAAAGTTGTGACATATATACCCTATTCTTGAGCTGGCATTGGAGGAATCGGTTGAGAGGGAAAACGAAGGCAAATGCGAAATGGATAGGAATGACCCAAACGGCGATGGAACCGGAGAGCTCGGCAATGTCGTCAGGCTGGCCAAAGTACTTAAGAATGGGAGTTGCAAAGAAGTACATCGGGAGGAGCAAGATGGAGAATAAGAAGAGAACAATCCAAGATCGCTGCAAATACACTCCTAACATGTCATATATTTTCGCCCCAAACGCTTGACCGCACAACGTTTGCAACGCACTCGCCATTCCAAGCTGCATATAAGAGAATTTATAGTTTCTTGATATATAAACATTATAAGGTAAGCCAAATAAATATTTTTATATGCGTGTGTGTATACCAGGAGGCCGACGTTGAAGCCGATGATGACGTTGCTGACGATGGAGATGGCGGCGAGTTCTAGCTCGCCGAGGTGGCCGGCAAAGGCCTGCGTGATGACGAGGATCAAGTTGGTCGAGATTCTGGTGAATATAGCTGGTCCAACGATACGCCATAATTTCTTAGTCTCAACCAATATATCTCCGTCGTCCTCAGCTTCATGTTGACCCCTTAACAGAGGAATCTTCGCCTTCTCTACACCGTCTGATTCGTCGTATCTCTCTCCCATCCCCGAGCTTCTGGAAAATTATAAAATGATCAAATAAAAGAGTACTACGACAGCAGATACGTGTTGACACACACAATATATTCAGAAAAATGATAATCGGGAGATTATAGAAACTGAACCCGTGTTACTTGTCTACTTCTCGTCGATATTTTATGGAAAACAAAACATTTTTTGTTTTGTTAAACATCAATGGTTACCATATATAGTCTCATATGATGATTAAATAAAAAAGCAGTAGCAACTAGCAAGAAACCTCGCTTTCAAGATGATTTATTTTACTATTAACGCACCATGAGTCAGTTACTTAATCATGATATACCAAATCTTTGACTTCCCTCAATACGCCAACTACGTCCACACTGGCTGTTGTCATGGACTTAACTTTCATTTGATTTTATCCATATTGTAATTAAGAATTTATTCATCTATATAGAGCCGAGTCCCTTCACGCTCATAAACTAATGGTTGCAAAACCAGAGAAGATGTTAATATATATGCTTATTTCTCACCATTCACCAAACATGGCATTGCTTAGGTTTTGGTTTGCATAACTGGATAACTATATACATCGATCTTACGATGTATTTAATCATTTGCGGGTGGAAACACATTCTTCTGTTTCGTGCATCCCACCGTTTTTATGCGCAGAGTTGCAGACTACGTGCCTGCATGCAATGACATATATGTTATATAAACTATATAGGTGAAAGATAACAAACAAATACTAGACAATATATTCATTTTTGGAAAGATATAGTATTAGAAAATTGAATCCACGAGGAAGTATTAAAAATTTTAACTGGAATAATTTTATATCTATTTTTAGTTCAAAAAAGCTTAAACGTGTAATAGAAACAGATACATAGCGCCAAACTCCGGTGGGAAAAGTCATCTCTGTTGACTTTTAGTCATCTGACTAAAGATTTTTTTGTCCAGACTAAATAATTAATACGGTGATGCAAAGTTGCAAACATGTTGGCCTGTAAATTTAGGAATTAGTGTAGCCTATATATGTATATATAAGAAGCAAAACGATCTAATATCGCTGCATAAACATTCCCAATTTGTAATCTCTAATAGACTTGAAATATTTTCTTATAGGCTACACGTTATATTAATCTAAGCCCGAAAGTGCTTTATGAAGTTGAAGCCAAGTGTTTTTTCAAAAAAAAAAAAAAGTTGAAGCCTAGTGTGAAGTTGTTGATACTTGAAATGGCTTGGAGTTCACGATAGCCGAGAAATGGCCTCCGAAGGCTGAGTAGTGATGAGGTTGTAAATAAAGTTTTAAAAGTTTGAACTGGTGGACTCGTTGTCTGAACTGATATGGCCCAACATTTTTGTTCTGGTAACACTGTAAGCTTTTTGTCTAACTATTTCTTGAGGTGGTAATGAGATTTGGCTAACTAATATATAAGATAGATGGACTACTCCATTAATCATGCAATTGATTTTAAGCTGAAGCCCATAATAAATTCGATGGCCTAAACTCGAATCTAACGTATCCTCAGTTATATATGGAACTTTTCTTTTCCACCCAATTTCAAGTTTAAGAATTCGTTTAAACTAAAAGAAAGATTATGGAATTATTTTATTAATCTATGATTTGGATTTACATAAACAGATCACTCCTCTACATACACACTTCCCATTATAAATTACACGTGTCAACGTTCCATTAGTTCTCACCATGAATCACTTACCCCGGTCCGACAATACACGTAAAGTATAATACAAATTTAAATGATCAAATAGCGAAATACGAAAATAAAAGAAATACTCACATAACACCAAAGATTTGAAATAATTGAGGGAATAAATAAAGAAAAAAAATGAAAATCTGAAATTTGAAACAAATGTGAAAAATAAAAAGATGTTAAGCTAAAACGGCGGTGTACATAACAGCAGCGAAGACGGTTCCGGCGATGAAAGCCTTGTTGGAGAAAGCGGCACTAGGAGCAGGCGCATCCTCTGAAGGCCCTGGAGCAAGTCCGCTAGGGCTCGAGGCGGGACCTTCTGGTGCTGGTGGAGAGGCGCTAGGAGCATCAGATGGAGAAGGAGCAGCCGATGGTGGAGTGGTGGCAGGGGCTGGAGTCGCGGCAGGTGGTGGAGTGGTGGCTGGAGCTGGGGTTGCGGCGGGAGGTGGGGTGGCCACTGGAGGAGGAGTAGCGACAGGAGGAGGAGTAGCCACGGGAGGAGGAGGATTAGCTGTGGGAGTGGGAGCTGGGGCTTGAGCAAGTGCAACTGTGGCGAAGAGAGCCATTATCAAAAAAACTTGGACACTTTTGGAACCCATTTCTCTTGAGAAAATGTTTCTTCTTGAGAGAGAGAGGGTATGAGATTAGAGAGAGAGAGAGTTCTGAAGTTGAGAAAAATGGAAGAGGACTTATAAAAGGAGAGAATATGAAGTATTAATTAAAGAAGATTTCTAATATCTTTTAATATAGTATAGTAATATATGTAGACTAACATGCAAACGCATAATTGGAACATGGGGTTGCCTATCTGTACTCTCCGAGGCCGAAGCATTAATAACATTTTCCAAAAGAATAAAAAAAATCATACAAAATTGAGTCTGTGATTGTATTATGTGTATCGAGAATGACAATTTGACATATTTTAGAAGGTAAATCGATTTACACATATGGAAGATAAATATCATAAAGATTAGTCGGATGAAGACTTAACATCTTTTTTATGTTAGACTTTGCTTAGTAGACAATCCACAGACCATGATGTAACGTTAAATTAGACAAAGTTAACCTTGATTAGTTAATTAGAGCTGTGATTGGATGGTGAATAAATATAATTGGAGAGAGAATCCAATATTTGTAATAATATGATTTCAAAGATCATTAATGTTATATGACGTGACAAATGTGTGAAGACAGCTAACATGTCTAGTTCAAGAATCAAGAATTGCAAATTTGCATGTCTTCCTGTCTACTTAATCCACTTGTTATTTTATTTTTGTCAAACAATCCACTTGTTATTTTAATTTCTTATATATATACAACAACGACCCTTTTATATAACTTTGGCATAGTATAAGTTATCTTATTATATAGCAAATAAATATTATAAATAGTAACGATGATTAATCCCATGTGCCTGACCTGATAATTTGATTAAGTTTTGTGAATATTATTGGTGTTGTTACCGTTGCTGGACATTGCTAATAAACCCGTTGGAAATAGCTGTCAGTGAATATAAAATAATGTTGATAGACACAAAGTATGAATGGAAAGAAATAAACGTATAAAAAGATACGTCGTCTGGTAATAGCCTGTAAAGCCTATCTCAACAGTGATTCAGAAGGTAAGATGTCCTTTTTAATGTTTTTTCGATTGAATGTATATTAGTGAATCATTCATAGTTGGCAATGTATTGCCAGTTGTGATGAACGAACCTAAAAATTCATTATGTTATCTTTGACTAATAGGGCCAGCTACTGATCCACTTGTCTCGACTCATGCAATCGAAATGGGTTAAACTGAAATTCCATTACGATGGATTTCGACTGATCAACGACAAAAAGGAAGATCAGAATCTAAAAGTAATAATTAAAATGGGCTCAGCCATTACGATGATACAAAAAATGGGCTTCGTATCGTTCCACCATGCATACAATGCAGCCTAGTGGTCCAACTACATCTCGATGTTATGCATCTCCTTGTCCTTGTGCAACGAGATTCCACTTCTTCGATTCTTGTATACGTGTGAGCACGTTTATGGTTGCTCTATGTTGAAGTAAAATTTCATTCACCACAAAACACAACCCCCAAGAATTTTGGTTTCCCCGAATCAAGATTCGAGTATAACGAAAAAGAAGGTTTTAAGCAAAAAGTCAAGAGATGACAAATCCTTAGAGAACATAGTTTAAGACAATATTAAATAGAGTAGATCATCAATCATCATCAAGCTGTGCACATAAATTTTCATAAACACTTAACACTTCAATACTTTTTTTTTGGTTCAACAGTTTTGAGCAAAGGTTACGGGGGATGTTGAGATCGAAATTGGTGGCGGAAACACGGCTCATAACACTCTCCCTTCCTCAAGCTCCTCATGCCTCGTCCATCTGCTCCTGAACAAAGAATATTAACAACTCAGCACACACAGTTCTCGAACATATCAATGTGATGCATCAGACCACGGTTGACCAAATTCCTATCCACACTAAGATGCGAAGAAGAGAGTTTACTAACCTGCATATCAGAGGTCCAGAGGGTAAGATTGTCCCTGAGCAGCTGCATGATGAGAGTGCTGTCTTTGTACGACTCTTCTCCAAGAGTGTCAAGCTCAGCTATGGCTTCTTCAAAAGCCTACAGAGACAACAGCCAAGCAGTAGTCAATAACCCCCTTTAAGTCAACACACATCTATAAAAAAAAAAACAAACTCTTCTAAACACAAACTCAAGACAGTAATTTTTTTTATTACAGAACCTGTTTGGCCATGTCACAAGCTTTGTCCGAAGAATTAAGAATCTCATAGTAAAACACCGAGAAATTCAACGCCAAACCAAGCCTAATCGGATGAGTAGGCGCCATATCAGCAGCTGCAATATCCTAATCACCAAAACACATTCACAAAACAAAGACAAAACAAAACCATCATCAGTCTTGTAATAAAACCCCGAGATTAATTAATTAATTAAAAAATAAACTAAATAATAATTTTTTACTCATATAACCTGAGCAGCCTTGTAAGCAACCATAGTATCCTCCGCCGCCGCTTTCCTCTCCTCACCGGCCTTAAACTCCGCCATGTACCGATGGTAATCCCCCTTCATCTTCAGATAAAACACCTTCGACTCGCTCGCCGCCGCAGAGGGAATCAGATTCTCCTCGAGAAGCTTTAGTATCCCTTCGCAGACGGAGGAGAGCTCCGTCTCCACTTTAGATCTGTAGTCCTTCACGAGCGCCACGTGTTCCTCGTTCTTCCTGCTCTCTTCCTTCTGCTCGATCGAGGACACGATGCGCCACGCGGCGCGCAGGGATCCGATCACGTTCTTGTAAGCCACGGAGAGGAGGTTACGTTCTTCGACGGTGAGTTCTGAGGATGGTGTGGCGCCTGTGACGAGCTTCTCCATGAAGTTGACCATCTCCTCGTAGCGCTCGGCTTGCTCGGCGAGTTTGGCCATGTAGACGTACTGGTCTCTGCCTAGTGTTGCCGCCATTGGAGAGAGAAAGTGTGTGAGAGAGAGAGAGATTGAGTTTTTTTTTTTTTTTTGGTGAGGAAATGAGGAGAGAAGGAGAAGAGGAGGAATAAAGGAGAAAAGAGTCAAGTGGGATATAGAAAATGTATGTTTCAGACGCGCGCGTGGGTTTAGTTTGGAGTATACGGCGTCGTTTTGTTTAGAAGCTTTGGTAAAGTGAGGCGCGTGGAGTGTATAGGAGCGTGGAGTGTGGGGGAGGGTTTGGTAATGTGATAAGAGCGAGTGAATGGATGAGTCAGCTTGCTGTCACTAGTTTGGATTATTTGGGCCTTTAGTGGGCCTCATACGGGCCTTTTCAAGCTTAATACTACTGGGTTCGCATCCACTGAGTAAGGTTAGAGTACCTTAGTTTGACTAATATCAATGCCATGAATATGATATCAAAAGGGGGGAAATAATTTAATCAAAATAAATAAAAATTTCGTCGCCTGAGAGATTCGAACTCTCGCGGGGAAACCCCATGTACTTAGCAGGCACACGCCTTAACCACTCGGCCAAAGCGACTTTTTGAAAGAGAAGAAGAATCAAAATTGAAGTGGACTGAGGGTAAGCAAACAATGGTAAAGACGACAAACACTTTTGGGTGGTTCGATTGGTTCTGGTTCTAAAAGGTGTTCTTGTTCTTGTGGACTAGCTTCTGGGATTTGAAGTAAGAGAAAAAATGCTCTCTTCTCCGCATCTCTCCCAGCCAATGAATGGACTCAAAGACATCGTCGAGACACGAAACTTTAAGGTTATACCTCATCTCTCTGTTTTTTTTTTAACGTCTTCGTTGACTTTTTGCTCATGAGATTAGCGAGCTCAATAACGATATCTATTTTAATCTAATGATCCGATTGTCAAAGAAAAAAAAACAATCATGCTTTCGATTTCTTGTTAGCAAATGGGTTTCTTTAATTGCATAGTATGCTTCTTGTAATCTGTAGAAGGATATAACTTTCTGTACATTGGATTCAACAAGAACACACTATAAACAGTATCTTGTAATAAAAAAAATTGAACATTTTTGTCCTGATTGTGTTTTTTCCATTTGAGCAATGAGAGTAACGTTTGGTGAAGTACTTAAGCTTACATCATCTGGATGCGTGTAGCTCAACATTTGCACTGTGTTTTATATCAAATAACAACTGAATATGTTTTTGATACTAAACTTGATAAAGTGTGTTACAGGCATGGCTCTTAGATCAGTACGGAGTCCTTCATGATGGCAAACAACCTTACCCCGGCGCAATCTCAACCTGTACGTTATCATCTCTTCTTACCTTTGCCTTGTAGCTAATTGTGTAGTCTGATTCCATTAAGATGTAACATTTGTGCAAAATATACTTTGAGATTTTTCAATTTCTTGATAATTTTATGTGTACTTCTCTGCATAATGACTGAATTAAATTTTGTTTTTATTGGGGGATTGCAGTAAAGAATCTAGCAACGGTAGGTGCCAAGATAGTGATCATAAGCAACTCCTCTAGACGTGCTTCAACCACAATGGAAAAGCTCCAAGGCCTTGGCTTTGATCCTTCTTTCTTCACTGGAGCTATAACTAGCGGTGAACTAACCCATCAATCTTTACAAAGGTCATAACACCAACACCTTCTTAGTCTTCTTTTTAGTTATATAGTCGGCTCTAAGATTTTAGAACTTGCAGACGATTTAGTAAAAATTTCAATAATTTTTTTTTAAAAATAAATTTGGGGGCGTATATCTATATAATTTTTCTCAAAAAAATTTTAGGGACTATAGGAAAATGTTTCATTGGGAGCAGTAGAACATACTGATAAATGTCTGTTAACAGGAGAGATGATCCTTGGTTCGCTGCACTAGGAAGGCGTTGCATTCACATCACTTGGAAAGATCGAGGAGCAATCTCTTTGGATGGTCTAGATCTAAACGTTGTGGAGAATGTGGAAGAAGCTGAGTTTGTGCTAGCGCACGGCACTGAAGCCATAGGACTTTCTTCAGGAGGTGTATCCCCCATGCCTCTCGAGGAGCTTGAGAAGATCTTGGAGAAATCTGCAGCTAAAGGACTCCCAATGATCGTTGCTAATCCGGATTACGTGACTGTTGAAGCAAACGTTTTCCACATCATGCCGGGTACACTGGCTGCCAAGTATGAAGAACTTGGAGGAGAGGTTAAATGGATGGGGAAGCCTCACAAGATGATCTATGAGTCTGCTATGGCGATTGCTGGAGTTGCTAATCCGGAGGAGGCTATAGCAGTGGGAGACTCGCTTCACCATGATATAAAGGGAGCAAATGTTGCGGGGATTGAATCGGTGTTTATCACCGGTGGGATTCATGGTAGTGAGCTTGGTTTGACTTCTTTTGATGAAACTGCGAGTCTAGACTCGGTTAAGACCCTTGCTGCTAAACACAATGCGTTCCCGTCTTATGTTTTGTCTGCTTTTAAGTGGTAGTGTTCATTGTAAAAATCATTGTAAAAATCATGTTATTTGATTCTTCAACTAGACTTCACCTTCATTTAAACTCTTGAGAAAGCAGTTCCCTGTTTGTGAAAGTAAAGACTTATTGCTATGTGAATGAGAGTAAGTACGATACAAAGCTTTCGTCTCCTCTCTATAAGCTTATTTTATTCCATTTCGGATTTGTAGAGAGATCTCTTACGCTGACCAAGCATGTACTTATACATGTGTTGACTACCTGCCACAGCCATTTTTTTTTAACAACTGAAAATTCACTAATTATAGAATAAGGTCCATTTCTAAAAGGTTCATACATAAACATGCTTTGGCCAAAGAGTCTACCAATCAATTAAATTTACGGGAAACGAAGAAAAAAGAAACAGAGAGAGAGATGCAGAAGATATGATTGAATCGACATCCGATAAAACGCCATAGAACTCTATCGATTGGAGATTCGAATTGATCATGGATCAGAAGTGAACATGTTCATGAGATATGATCTAACAAAGGTCCAGCCGAGTCTGTGTACCTAGGACATAGAATGCAAGGACGAGTATGACTGATAAATCCTACTTTATATATATCTTTTTTTTGCTATATACTTTATAACTTTCTATTATGCATTGTTGTTTTTTGGGGTAAAATGTTAAATACTATCATGTATTGTTGTTAATAAAAAAAAATGTTAAGTTCTATCATGAATTGTTGTTAATAAAAATTATAGTCTTTTTTTTATTTGACCAAAAAAAAATTATATAGTCTTTTCTAGTTATAAGTTACAACAATGTTGCTTAAGCTTCTGGATTTAACTTTATAGTTCTACTTTTATGATGTGTAATAAACGTGTAAATGACTTTTCTTTCACTATTACAAGAAATATGAACACTCTTTGATCATCAATCTACAGCTAGCAAAATCGCGTTAGTCTAAGCTTTCACGGCTGCTTTATTTGACTAATGGAACGATTCATACATTCTCGTCGTGATCTTTGCTGTAAAAGAAAGTAACTAATCAAATAAATTTATCAGGTTTTCTCACTATTAACTAATCTGTTAAACTATTCATTGTTCTTTAACATCTATCTATTAGTATATTAATACTTTAACTAGCGTTTGTACCAACATTTACTCGCCATTCTATGGTACACATAATAAGAAATTTTAAGAGGTGTGCAAAGTGCAAGCATCATTACCCCCAAGTGGGTAAATTACCCTTCAAACACGGAGTTACTGTCAGAAAATATATTGTTTATTTTTCCATAATTTAAAGAGAAATTAGGCTCTATATACACCAAAAAATTTAATATTTGCAAACTACCCTAACATTAACTTTGACACTGTTGATATTTCTTTAATACAAAATTACCCCTTTCCAAACTATCTCTTTCTTTCTCTATCTTGTATATTCTGCCCGAATAATCTTCTTTATTCTCTCTATTTTTTGTATTTTCTTAAAATCACTCAACACAATTTCTTTTCTGTTAATCTACAAATGTTTTCTTCTGATCTTTTCTATTTTCAACGATGTCAATCAGTTTTAAATACGTATGTTTCAATTAACACAGAATATGAATTTAACGTATATTAGCCTCATTCCAAATAGAAATCTTTATCTAGCTTTTCTATCCTTTTACTCAAATCTCAACCATGATATGAATATTCTAAGCAATTCCATTGCACATACATGTGAAATCTTTTCAATTCACTTGCTGGTAAAAGAACACGGTTGTATTTGATGGGCTGTATACTCAAAAAAATAGTGGGTTTTCCCGACATTGATGAAACCTGAATCTAACCTTTCAGTAATGAAATTTTATAGTCTATATTTTTTCAATTAACTGCTAATGGTTTGAGTAGATGCTAACAATAGAGTATTGTGAGCAGATGCATTTTTGGTTAGTTGTTACTTAACTGATGGATGTCGTTATTTTTTCACAATATATATTATCATTAGGTGATAAATGTTTATCTTAGCTGTTACAAAACATATTGACAGTTTTTAAAAATTATTTGTAAGATGTTAATAAGTAGCTTGTGACTGGTAAATAGTTTGTTAGATGCTATGAAAAAAGTTAACAGGTTAACAAGGTGTATAACAGTTACGTTGAAACTTTTTGTATTAATATTTTATAAAATATATTATCATTAGCCGATACATGTTTGGTTAACTGTTACAAAATATGTTATCGTTTTTATATCGATTGCTAAAATGTTAAAACTAGCTATTGTTAGCTGATATATATGTTTGTTAGAAGGTACAAAATATGTTATCGTGTTAACTTAATCATTATCTTTTCAACTATTATAATCCTAACGGTTAACAATTATTGTAGCACATATAAATCAAAAAAATATTTGATGTTATTGTTTATATATTTTTATATTAAATAAATTATCAACTAACAATTTCTGTAATATGTAATGTAACAACTTACCTTTAAACGTACTTTATTAACATTCTAAATAATATAGTGTATTTCTTCTCTCCTTATATATTGTGTTTTCTCTCTCCTCATAACTATTTGCAGTTTGCTAAAGCAGTATAATCCTAAAATAGTCACAATTCCTTTGGAAGATTTGGGTTTCTTTGAGACCATGATTCACTTGCATATTTGGCACATCCAACATCGACATTATTGGATATGACGGTGATGAAGATGTAGTGTGGAAGATCAGGTTAATATAGAAATAGTGTGATGATTATAATTGATTATGAGATTAACTGCAAGCTTTTAAAAAAAAAATTGCTTCAATGAAGATTGGGAATAAACTAACCGTGAGGAGAAAGAGTTGCAGGAAAAAGAGATAAATGTGAGGATGGAGGATGGAGAAAGAGAGAGAGAGAGTTGAAAGGTTTGGGACATGGGTAAAACAGTCAATCTATGTTTAAAGTGCTACAGAGATTTTTGTTTTACATACCTATAGGGTACTTCACCAATTTTGAATTCAATTCAGTATATCTAGCAAATTGTCTCTAATTTAAAAGACCTACTAACTATAGAGCTTGTTCTCTTTTTTTTAACAACAATATAGTTTGTTCTCTTTTTCTTGCGGAGTTACTGTCAGAAAACAAAATGAGAAAATAGAGTTTGTTCTCTTTTTTTTTAACACCAATATAGAGCTTGTTCTAAATCCTCTCGTTATAAGAAAATGACCACTTTGTTTTACAATCATGGTACATGAAAGATCTTTTCATTTTGTTTGTTCTATGTTTGTATGTATGCAAACTTATAATATTGATCAATAACATACACTAACTGGTACAAAAATCTTCTAATTTGTATTAAAAGTTGAACAAATCAAACAATCGACTCCACCATTTAAAAATAGAATATATTGTTTCACTGCTAATTTTGGTCTTTGCCCCTACAAGTTTGCCTAATACAGCCAAAACATCCTAATGTTTAGTATAAAATAAAAGCGACAAAATTAAAGTGAAAATCATTTAGAAAGTAATATTTTTGGGGGGAACAAAAAGAATTAAAGAGAAGGTTTAATTATAAGAAGATTAAGACAAAAGATGAGAGATTAAGATAATAGAAAGGAGGACAGGGTCGCACGTGCAACACCGAAATCTTCGACATGAAACGTTATAAAGATGCTGCGCACGTGCCTCCTCGGTCAAAGGTCAAAAGCAACTGATACACTTAGCACTAGTCATTGGACCTCCCAAACTATTAAAACAACATTAATTCAGATGAATCACAATTGTTGCATTATTCTAAGAAATTTTGATGGGTATCCAAGATAACGATGATGATTAGGAGAGTCTGTGTTAGCAAAGAGCCAAAGACTGTTTCAGAGCTAATTAAGAATTTCAAAAGTAGATAATCTTTAAGGTGTGTTCATATTATTGACACCCTTAATTCACACCTTAATAATTAATCTAATCTATGCAAAATCTGAAATATGTATTATGTATAGCTTAATTAGCTATATAACAACCAAATAAGAAATAACTTGCATATTTTAGACATACTAGTGATACAATTAAAAAGATCAATATATTGAAAGAGCGTCTGTTACCTATTATCATAAAATATTTTGAAATTTATATAGTCAGAATGGAAACCGTTTAATAATATAACTTAATAATTAATATTTTCTCCGTTTAAAAAAAAATGTTTTAAAAAAAAATTATTTTGAAATGATAAATATTTTGTATTTTTTATAAAAAAATATAAATTTTTAAAAAATTAATTGGTTTTATTGAATTATTATTGGCTAAAAAATATTGAAAACTAAAAATTACAGATTTAATGTGTAAAAACACCATAAAATTTATCTTTGTGAAATACATAACAAATAAATATATTGGGTAATTTCAACGAGCACCGAATATACTAATTACACGGAGAGAAAACTGTGATATGATCAATACGATACATATTATATCATACTATATTCTTATGAATCATTCGAAAGGGGAAAGAGGGAGGTAATGTGGAAGCATGTGTTTATCCTCTCAACTTGCTAGATTCAGCCACGTGTGATGATGTGGAGCTTATATAAATTTATATGATTTGCAGAGAATTATAACTAATTATATATGTGTTCGGTCTTCCAATAAGATTAATATACATATGTGTGTGTATCCGAACTCCGAGCTTTTATCGTCGATGGCTTAGCAATACTACAAAAGGGGAAGGTGTATGACCATCCCCACGTGTGATCTCGCATGCAATTAAGAGATTTTAAAGCTAAGTCTTCGAGAGAGACGACAAATAATTAGAGGACATAATTTTTAGATAATCAACCCCCTTTGAGGTGAGTATAAGGACAACAATAAGTGAGGATAAATGTTTAGGTATGTACTTTTAAAAGTATGTAACAGAATGTATCACGAAGACCTTTTAGTGGCTATAATGCCACGTCACTCTGGCAAGAACCCTAACGAGAGGCCACGCACCCATTACCCATTTGCATTTTTAAACAAAAACACCCATGACCATGAGGATACCTCAGATTTTTAACGTATTCTCTCTTTCTTTTTCTTTGTGAAACTGGCTTCCACAGTTCTACGTTTGAGTATGAACGACAATCTCTGATCACGGTTTATGTTATTTATATCTGTACACAATTCACTTTGTAAATTCGTGATTGACCACCAACTTTTTTGTCAAAGGATATATCTGAGAAACATTGTTTTTATCATGTTTTATTTAAAGAATTTAATGTTTATATACGGGCGATAATGTAACCTTTTAAATATCTTGTTCACATATATCATCATTTCATATTTATGATTACAGTATGGGTTTTGACAGAGTCCTGAAACGAACAACCAAGAAAACGGGACTGATATTATTCACGAGAGTCACCAAATATAACGTTCTAAAGAATTACATGTCAAGTTGTCCATCACCACATTTGTGAGCAGACCAGATCTATCAGAGCGACCCTTTGGTCACCTGACACGATACTCCCAATTGTCGTGTCCACTGGTCACATTCAACAACAAAGCGACTCGATCAAACTTGTGTGTTACCATGTCGATGGACCGACTCGCACACGTCCATATATTAAAAACAGACATGAATATATTTTATTCCCTTATATTATTACACTGGTTACTGGTAACCAAGCATATCAACGTCTGATCTCATTTTGACCTATCAAGAAAAACGTGTTCTTATCTTTCTCTATCTCGACGTACTTCGTTCAATTTAATTGCCAAAAACGTTGAGCTTGTGTTGACTCGAACAGGTTAAGCGAAAATATTGACTACCTATCGAGGTCTGGTTGTTATTATGCATGTAACAATAACGTTGTATTATCCATATGTAGAATACCAGACTAATTATGATTTCGTTGCTTTTTTATCTTTTGCAAATGGTTCAAACGAATGAAGATTTACAAGAATGTGCCAAGGTCCGAAGTACAAAACATTTTGTTTTATAAAATAAGAAATGACCAAATTAGAAAAGAAAAGTCAGTAAGTATGGTAAAATGACACTCCATCGACCAAAAGGACAAATATATATATTAAGAAAAAATAAGGGGCGGTAGATATTTGTATAGATACTATACTTAAGGTTTTGTGGAGATACGACTAATAATATCAAACATTGAATGATGAAGATATTTGAGGTTCGATAAAGTAGAAGTATAGGATACGAAATGCTGTAGATTATTAAATAATACGACATGAAATCCCAATCCCTAATCACGTGCCTTAATTGCTGGGCCTCCTTTTATCTCCTTAATTAATTATTTTTATGTGCTTCGTTTTTTACAGAGGAAACCCGCCTTGTCATCTGGCGGGTGGTTCCCCACAAGCCTTTTTCTTTTTGTTTATCGATCTCTCAACTTTTTTTTTCCTTCAGAATTTGACAAAAAAAAAAAATTCCTATTAGTTTTCGATTTAAACTTTTTAGTTTTGGCTGGTCTAAGAAAAGAATACCAATAATTATGTAAATGCAAAAATGCCAGAACATGTATTTAAACCGGCTCAATAAAAATTACCGGGGTCTTGACCGTTTTCTCTTTGACCCAAAAGGTGTAGCTAGTATTTGTTCTTTTTAGAATTCTCACTTGGCAATTGGCATCCTAATCTATTACCCTTTCGAACTTTAATATTACCCTATAATTTCTATTCATAATTTAAGGTGTTACTCTTCCGAGGCTTTCGTATATAACAAAGCTACTCTTTTATAATGTGCGAGTGTGACTCGACTCTTGCGAGGCATTCGTATATAACAAAGCTACTCTTTTATAGTAATGATTTAGATATAGCTTATAAGCAAGTTCGCAATGTAGCCTATATTGTTCTTTGACACTGACGCTAGAGAGTCCCAACCGGAGTTAGTATCACCAAACATTTTATTAGGAAATAGTATATTTCCTTATAACTAAAGTGATAATTATGTTACGGTTTAGGATTTATCCATATGTTTTTGGGATATTATATACTATTTCCTAATACATTTAATACAAATGTATTTTATTATATGATGATATCTGATAAGTTATTTAAAATTTACAACTAGACTAATAATTAGCATGGATGTACAGTATAAACTCTATAAATTAATATTCGATAAATTAATAAATATTATAAATTAATAAAAAATTCAGTTTCAAATTAAAACGGTGTAAAACATGATATAATTGGATAAAATAATAATATTATTTAGAAAACTCTTAATTGATGACAAAAAACTTTTAACTCAATACATGATTCCACTAAAATCATAAATTAAAAATTACTATGTACATAAATTTTATATACATATATAAAAGATTTCATTGTTTATTTGTATTCAAAATGAATTTCATCTCTAGTTTCATTTTTCATTTTAATATTTTGGTGTTACTTTATCTAATTATTTATGAAACGCGTTTGTATTCTATAATACATATTTAACAAACATAAATAAATCAAATAATCTAATTAAAAGAAACAAAATTCAAATTTGTAAAATTTAAATAATACATATAATATTATGAAATAAAATAATTTCGACATTTAAAAAATATATTGCAAAACTAGAAATCTAAAAAAAAAATTATTTAAATTAGTAATTCTATAAATTAATAAATGATCATAATCTTAACATTATTAATTTATAGAATTTTTACTGTATGTTTATAGTAAGTTATAACAACAGAAACCAGATAACCAGAATATGCAAATATTAATTAAGGAGGGGTTAGACTGTAAATAAAAAAGGTAGCTGAGTAAAAAAGTTAAGAAAACCCGACCTGAAGAGTAAATTCCGGTTGGGTAGGTTGAAAAAAGAATGGGGGCACGCATGAGAGAAGAAAGGGTCACAATGCATGTACGACAAGTGGAAACAGCTAGTGGTTTAGTTTGGTTTGGAGCTCAGGGGTAATTTGGTAGTTAAAGTAGCACCTCCCTGGTCTTTTGCGACCTTGTTCTAACAAATTTTCTCACCCGCAGTGCTATTGTAATAAGGGCTGTTCGTTTGGTTGCCGCAGGTACCGGCGGCAGCGGCAGCGTCAACATTCTGCGTCAACTCTTGTTCGTTTCGTTGACGCAGGAACCGGCGGCAGCGGCAGCGTCCGAACGCTGCGTCCTGCGGCTGACGCCGATAAAACCTGCGGTCACGATATGATATGCGGCAGCGGCAGCATCAGCGTCTGCGAAACGAACAACAACTGTCCTCATTGACGCTGCCGCCGCCGCTGACGCTGCCGCTGCCGCCGAAACCTGCGGCAACCAAACGAACAGGGCATAGTCACCTCTAAAACAAAGCGATCAAGTAGAAAGTATTGAATATTATATCTCTTAAAAAATCAAAGCCTATGAATTTACGAAAAATAGAATCTAAAAAAATTATGATAAAATTTTGGTTTGTTTATTTTAGCAAAATTGGATATGACCTGAAGCAAATACAAACAATGTTCCAATAGATAACAAAACAAATATAACAAATTTTGACCAAATTAACTCTTAATTAGTAAATTTAAAAATACTAAATATATTTATGTAGTCTAAGAAAATATTGATAGTAACATTTTTCTTTTTCCTGCCGACCAAAGAAAACGTTTTTTTCTTTTTTTTTTCTGTTGGTTATATAGTTATGTGTTTACCGTGTGAAATGTACTAGGGTACAATGAAAGTATAAACCCTACGCATAAATGACAGAAAGTTTTAAGACTTGTGAAAATGAATGAATGTCCAAACAAAATTTTATGTGCAACTGTTTATAACAAAACGAATTAATCAAATCACAAGAGAAGAGAGTTTTTCACATTTTTAACAATCGGACAAAAAAATATTTAAAACGAACAAAAAGTTAAAGCTAAAATTGATAGGTAGAGAGAGTATCTCACTCTAAAATCCCCTCCGGCATTACGCCGGGCGACACAGAAGAAACCGCTCTCTCTCTCTCTCTCTCTCTCTCTCTCTCTCTCTCTCTCTCTCTCTCTCTCTCTCTCTAGTTACATGCACATTCTCTCTCTCTACTGCAAATGTATTATTATTAGTAGTATTTTTTGATTAAAGAAAACAATTTTCTTTCTTTTCATTTCTTTATAAGTATACGTCTGAAACGTTCCTTAAAGAGCTTCTGCTTCCCATCTTCTTTTCTTCTCTTCATTTAAAACCTCAGACAAGTGTTTACATGCATTTGCTCTCTTGATTGATCTACTTTAAAAGACATGCAATAGATAGATAGATCTTGTCATAAACAATAACCTCGTGATTATCGTTTCATAGTGTTCCTCCCCCCTCAAGTTTTTAGTGTAACGCTTGATCTCAAATTAGTATTTTAAAGAAGAAAAAAAAGTTTATTTACTGGGTTTCTTCTTAAATCTTCTTTGTCCTTTTCTGCAGAATCACATTAGAAATTTATAGGCGTGTTCCATTCCCTCTCTCTCTCTTTTTTTTTTTTTTACTTTGGTTATATAAAAAAGAAGAAAGCAAAAGTTGATGGCTCCGATGACGAACTGGTTAACGTTTTCACTGTCACCAATGGACATGTTGAGGTCATCTGATCAGTCTCAGTTCGTTTCCTATGACGCCTCTTCCGCCGCCTCCTCTTCTCCTTATCTCCTCGATAACTTCTATGGTATAACAAAAAAAAAAATAATACTCATGTGTTTGTTGTATAGGTGCAAACCCTAGTTGTGATGTGTTTGATGTGTTGATTTTTAATTATTAGGTTGGACAAATCAAAAGCCTCAAGAGTTTTTCAAAGATGAAGCTCAAATAGCAGCTTCGATGGCAGATTCAACGATCCTAACAACGTTCGTCGACCCACAAACTCATTCTCACAATCACATCCCAAAGCTCGAAGACTTTCTCGGTGAAGTGCGTTACTCCGACAACAGCCAAACCGAAACACAAGACTCTTCTTCCCTCACTCACATCTACGATCCACGTCACCACCAGAACCAAAACCAAACCGGGTTTTACTCCGATCACAACCACGAGTTTAAAACCATGGCCGGTTTTCAAACCGCCTTCTCGACTAACTCCGGTTCGGAAGTTGAAGACTCAGCTTCCATCGGGAGGACTCATCTCGCGGGAGAGTATTTGGGACACGTGGTGGAATCTTCCGGTGGTCCGGAGCTTGGTTTTCACGGTGGAGCTAACAACGGAGGAGCTTTGTCGCTTGGTGTTAACGTTAACAACTCTAATCACAGGACTAGTGATGATCATACTCAGATCACTGAGCATCACTACCGAGGAAATAACAATGGTGAAAGAATCAACAACGAGAAGATGGTTTCTGAGAAGGAGAAGCCTGTTGTGGCTGTGGAGACATCAGATTGTTCTAACAAGAAGATCGCTGATACGTTTGGACAAAGGACTTCCATCTACAGAGGAGTTACAAGGTAAGTTCTAAGTTCGGAATAATCAAAGGACTTGTGTTGTGATTAGGACATTACTTTCTGATTAGTCAAAATGCATCCCTTTATTTTTTTGATAAGTCAAAATACATTTAATAAAGTTCTAAACTACTAATTTTTGTATGCTTATTAAATGAAGTAGTAATGACATTTTTGATTGATGCAGACATAGATGGACTGGAAGATATGAAGCTCATTTATGGGATAATAGCTGTAGAAGAGAAGGTCAGGCCAGGAAAGGACGTCAAGGTATATTTTTCTCTCAATCTATTTGATTTCATCACTATTACAATCTTTCTTGACATCAAGAATTGCAATCCGTGTCGTTATTTTGGTTTTATCATATAATGCCATCTAGGCCTCCTTTCTTGTGAAACATTTTTTTTCGTCAACTGTCCATATGAAACATCAACTTATTCCGAGCAACTCTTGTTAAGTATTTATTTATTTGTTCTAACTTGTTATTCAATGTGGTCTAAGTGGGATTTAAGAAGAGTGAACTATAGGACAAGAGTTTTGTCAAAGAAATTGAATGCAAGATTCAAAAGAAGCTTTACCTTTATCTTTATTTTATTGATCTGTCTATATCTTTATATATGATTGAATACTTTGGGTTTTGAAGGGGAGCCAAAGTTTTTTTTTTTAACTTAGCAATACTTTTGACTCGGTACTAAGGGAAAAAAAGAAAGAGACAAATATAATATATAGTTGTTAGTTGATTTTTTTCATATATTTAGCAGAAGTGTGCCGCCATTTTGTTCCTTTGTCTTTTTTACATTTCAAAATTCTTTCATTTCTACATATGCATACTAAAGCCTAAAGGTACATGAATGGGTCCCCAATGGCATTGCCTATATGATGCAACCTCTGTTTCTTTAATTGACATGTTTATGGACCCACTTTGACCCTCTATTCCCACATTTCTCTTCACCTACATGCATTGTGTTAAAGCATATATGACTTGATGTTTATGTAGGCATGTGATGTGAGACCATTAGACTGTTTCTTCAGTTTTAGCTTCTTAGGTGTGGAAGTGAGAAGTACTTGGCTTTAATTAGAGGTTGATTTTGATTTATATCTAGAATGATGTTGCTTGCAGTGAGTGAAGAAAGGTCAAGAACTACAAAATAAATTGAAATTTCAAGAGTGCATGAGTGTAGGGTTTCTGCTGTCCATAAGGTGTCAGATTGATTTACATGTAGTGTTCACATCAACAAAGCAAAGTCTGAATATTCTCAGTTGCTTTTGCTTTATTTTTAATTTTTGCTTTGGTCTACCAGTACCACCACCACAGGAGTGGGGATTTAGGGTTTACGCACATCCAAAATTTTCATTTTTTTCTCACTTTTGCTTTCTGAGTATTAGACTGGTATCAATCAATAACCATAACAAACTCTTAAACATGCTTCGTTGTTAACTAATTTGCCACTATCTTCTTGCATTACAGAACAAGTGTGTTGTGTGTGCTAGAACAACTTTGGTTATATTTGTTACATCTCCTTTCAGCATTCTGATAATTTTTTTGCCTTTTTGCATGTACCTCTGGATATTGGCTTTTACTTAAATCAACAGTATACTTGGGTAAGAACAATATCTCAAACCAGCCAGTTCTTACAAATGAGCCATTAACAATAATGTACAAGTTTTATTAATATGATTTTTTTTGTGAATGATTCAGGTGGATATGACAAAGAAGATAAGGCAGCTCGAGCTTACGACTTAGCAGCTCTTAAGTACTGGAATGCTACTGCTACCACCAATTTCCCTGTAAGTATTCAATGATTTAGCTTTTATATTGTTGCTCACTCTTTACTAATCAGTTTCCAATGATTGTAGATTACAAACTACTCAAAAGAACTAGAGGAAATGAAGCACATGACCAAACAGGAGTTCATTGCTTCCCTTAGGAGGTAACATCCATAAACAAAGACCATTTTTTTAAAATCAAATGGTTTATATTTATATTTTTCGATATAATTACAGGAAGAGTAGCGGATTCTCGAGAGGAGCTTCGATATACAGAGGTGTGACAAGGCATCATCAACAAGGACGTTGGCAAGCAAGGATCGGTCGTGTAGCCGGGAACAAAGATCTTTACCTAGGAACATTTGGTAAGTAGATAAATAAAACTTTGGTCTGAAAGATAAAATTAATAAAATTATCAAGATGTGGTTAGTTAATGTTTTTATTTGGTGGTTGTAGCAACGGAAGAGGAAGCAGCCGAGGCATACGACATAGCAGCGATCAAGTTCAGGGGAATAAACGCTGTAACCAACTTTGAGATGAACCGTTACGACGTTGAGGCCATCATGAAGAGTGCACTTCCCATTGGTGGTGCAGCAAAACGTCTTAAGCTCTCTTTAGAAGCTGCAGAGCAGAAACCAATCCTCGGCCATCAACATCAACTCCACCATTTCCAGCAGCAACAACAGCTTCAGCATCAGTCCTCTCCCAACCACAGTAGCATTAACTTTGCTCAATCTCAGATGATTCCATGTGGGATCCCTTTTGAAGCAGCTGCTCTCTACCATCATCAACAGCAACAACAGCAGCAGCAGCAGCAACAGAGCTTTTTCCAGCATTTTCCGGCGAATGTTCAAGCTTCTGACTCGACCGGGTCTAATAATAACTCCAACGTTCAAGGTTCAATGGGACTTATGGCGCCGAATCAGGCTGAGTTCTTCCTCTGGCCTAACCAGTCTTACTAGAATCAATCATGTTATGTTTTGTTTTGTTTTTTTTTTAGTTTTAATGGTTTTTAAGGGATAACAACTTCTTTCTAATGTTCAACTTCTTGATTCTAGCTAACCCCATAAGCTGACTAGAAGGATATGAAAATCTCACTTGTACCGTGTTACTCTGTTTCCATTTAATGAAATGTGTTTCTGTTTATGTAGCCATGGTGACTAACAAACAATGGACTTTGTATTAATATAGACAACTCTAATGAAGTTGAGACTAAACAAAGTTCAGTGGAACAACATAGTGACACATGTTGATGATATTTACAGTTTCGTTGGGGAAATAAAAGAAGCAACCAATGGAGAATATAAAATACATTTGTTATCAAGGACTAAGTTGCTTTGGTTGCTTCTACTTACTCCATCAGTAGTTGCCTATGGCGAGTGAGTTCGTTGAGGTATGAGGAGGATGTGTGATCCTGTACATCGCATGCATTCACACTCACCTCAGCTCTTTCACCTGGCTTCTGCTGCAGCTCAGCTGGTCCGTCTTCTCCATGCAACAGCTGCACCAACTGCACAAGAATTCGGATTAAAACACCTATAGTACACAAGCTCAAACAAAGATCAGGTTCGGCTCAAGGTTTGGTTTAGATATCATACCATGGTCATGTCAGGTCGCATTGTGGCTATATGATGTATACACATTGAAGCTGTTAGCATCACTCGTTTCACCTCTGTTGGATCAAACTCGTTTCCTAGCCGAGAATCCACAATGTCCTCGACACTGTTCTTTTCTAGAAAAGGTTTTGCCTGCATCACCAATTTTTTTTTTTTAAGTTTAACAAAGATCTCCAGTTGCACTTTTTAATTTCAGATGCTTTTTTTTTTTTTTAATGAATGTTAAATTTATTCAATATTAATATTACCCATGCAACGATGCTCTGCCTGCTTGCTGTATCAACAGCTCTACGACCGGTTATAATCTCTAGAAGCAGTACACCAAAGGCAAACACATCGATCTTCTCATCAACAATGCCGTGTATGAAGTATTCTGGAGCCATGTACCCGAATGTTCCTTCGATGGGGGATACAACATGATGAGACCAGTTCTCTGGAAGCCATTTTGCAAGTCCAAAATCTGAAATCTGAAACGTATATACATGGTTCTCAAATCCAAACTTAATCATGAACAAATGTTGAGAGATGTTAATGTAATAATCATTTACCTGAGCATCATAGTCTCGGCTGAGCAGTATATTAGAAGCTTTGATGTCACGGTGAATGATCCTTCTAGGGCAATCATTGTGAAGATAACTCAGACCATCAGCTATACCTAAAGCCACTTTATACCTTATTTTCCACTCCAGACACTTCTTTGTTCCTACAAGTGAGACAAGATCTCAAAACCATGTCTGGAAAAAAGATTTGGAAACAAGATTTTCAGAAAGTTTGAGATTACCAAAGAGCATAGTAGCGAGGCTGCCATGGGGAGAGTACTCAAGCACAAAATGCAAACCACGATCAATACTGAAACCGAGAAGCTTAGCTGCGTTTGTGTGGTTTACATGTGCGATGATACCTAGCTCTGAAAGGAAGTCACTCACTCTTTCTTCTTCTTTCTTGTTGTGACTCATCACCTTCTTGATAGCTATTGTCTCTCCGTCAGGCAAAACTCCTTTGTATACCTCTGCATGTCCTCCTTTGCCAATCATGTTCTCTAACAAAGACAAAACAAAACAGCGTTTTCACATTAGACATTCAGATTCTCAATGGAAGAATGTTTTTTTTTGTGTGGCTTTACCAGGATTGAAATCTTCAGTAGCTGCAGCGAGCTCTTCGTAGGTGAAGTTTCGCCAAGAGGGTTTGGCCATGAAGAAGCTATTCTCAGAGGGAGAGAGATTAGGTTGCTTGCGACGCAAGTTTTTACGTGTGAGTTGGTAACTTGCGAGGAAAGGAATCACTGTGAAGCGTCTGATGGACTTCTTCTTGATGGATTCAATCATTTTGGTCCAGTGGAGACTATGTGAGGAAGAAGAAACGTTTTTATTTGGAGTGTTTGAAACTGGAGACGACGATGTTGATGATGATTTGTCGTCAGAGGAGCAAGAGCTGCAACTACTGTAAGAACTGCTGTTATTATTGTCTGTATCTGAAGCCATAGCTGTGATTCCGAGTACACCTCTTGGCGATGATGATGAGGATGATGATGAATCCTCGAGGCCTAAGTCGTTCCTGTGAAGCTCTATCTCTTCTTGATGCTCTTTGCTTTCTCTATTTTTCTCTGTTTCTGTTACAAGTTTACCTTCTTCAACAGCCATAGCTACAATTGTTTTTTTATTCTTCTGTGATTCTCTCTCAATAAGAGAACAAGCCTTTAAGTCAAGTTAAACTCAGAGTTTCATTAAAAAAAATTCCCAAAAAATAAGAAAGAACACAACAGGAGAAAAATATAATGTAGAAGCTTTTTTTTTTTTTGATGAAGAGAGAATAGTTATTATTGGAAGAATGAGAAAGATAGAAGAAGAGTCAGCTTTGGTGAGTAGTGGAGAAGATGGATAAGAATCTCTCTGTTATATTTATACAACTCCACCTAGGCATTTCTACACTTTTAGTATTACTCTTTATCTTCTTCTTGCAACTGCAAGTCAAGTTTTGTTTTATCTTTAAATCTTTCTCGTGTCGAAATTTATTGATTTAACAATTTTTTGGGAGATGAATGGATTAGAGATTGGTGCCGTAACCAACGCCTTTTAACATCAACGGACTCGACGGTTGAAATATCTGTGGAGCTGGTTGTGGCCATTTTAGTCAACAAAATAATAAAAGAGAGATACATCACCTTTGCTTGTAATTAGTTCAGATTGTATTTGACTCAAATTATATTCTCCGCCATATAGCTAATTTGTGCTAGAGAAATAAATAGTCCATGTGAAATATTTAGTTTTTTTTTTTATCAAACCTATGTATATTGTTTTTCTATAAAAGTTGAACAAGATCGAAAGTGTCGGTAACATTCGGTTAAATGGTCTAGGATTTGTGTGACGGCTTGACGTTTTTGCTGTAGTGTGGACCTACTGGTTTATTGGTTTTAAATGACGGAAAAATAGAAGTTGGGAGTTCAGATACAAAGACATTGTAGGAGTTGACAAATCTTGGTTTTAAAATGACAAATGGTGAGTGTGCTGTCGGATCCTTCTTCTTTATTTTTGATTCAATTTTCAATGGCGCCATAAAAGAGAGGAAACATATGGCAGACAAATTTGACTACAAGTTAAAGCCATCGATGAACAATGCATGCTGATTTATTTATTTACAAATACTGTCACTATCTGGCCACAATACAAAGAGCATGATTAAGCTTCTATTATATAATCCCTGTTATTAATATGATTTATAAACGATACAAGCACTATCAATTAGTAATGAAACTAATGGTGGCTTAGGTGCTTTGGTTTACAAAATATTATCATTTTCTCTCAACGTAGCCACCACCCACCACACACCACTGTCATGCGTGACAATGAGTGAGACCCACCTCAAACTTGTACCAGTAACACTGCCAATAATAAACACTAGTTAAGATGATTTCTTGATAGACAGTATCAGGTATTTGATATACTATAAAAGTAGAATTTATGGTTTATCACCTAAGGCATTAAAATCAACCAACTTTCCATGAGACAACCAAGTGAAACTATTTGACTTTACTTTGAATCCTAGTTTTAGTAGGAATGGGTTCATGGTGTTGGTTGGTGAACTAAACAACCAGTTAATACCACAACCATTTATATTCCTTTTTGTAACAAATAATATAACTCTTTCAAAACCTAAATCAAATGGCCACCAAACTCACCATGTTAGAAGTTCAGCTTGAGAAGTGGGTTAAATCGGTTTTCTCTATTATATGCAGAAGGCCGTAGGTTCGACCCCTACCTGGCGCGCTGTAATGTTTTATTTTATGATTATTTTCCTCAATTTTACAAAATCCCAATCCAACGAGACGAGTTATGAAGGACCCAAAATTTTGTTTTGAAACAAATTATCCTGATCCAGATATGTGTCCACACACACACACAAGCCAACACTCTTGAGAATTGTCATTAATGGATTCATTTGAAGATGGAAACAGTAAATAGCTACCTTCTGTGGCAAGCAAGAGTAACACTGTAACAGAAACAAGAAATATCAATTACACAGAGAAGCACAAGAATATATAACACAGCAACAGAGATCCTGCTCAACGACCAAGTTGAGCACTTGAAAACGTTGCTGTCCCAGCTCCTCCAGAGCTAACCGAGGTCGCAGTACTCGAAGACGACACATGATAACTAGCAACAGGCATTTTGGTCGGAAGATGAGGCAACGGCGCTTCGAGACTCAAAACCTGAATCGCTTGTTTTATCGAAGGCCTCGAGTTCCTATCAGGATGAGCACACCACAACCCCACAACCATAAGGCACTCCGCTTGCTTCTCATCAAAACCATCACCCCCAAGTTTCTCATCAACACCTTTGATCAATTCACCTTTCCCATACAAACCCCACACTCTCTCCACAAGGCTAGCCTCAGGCTCCACTCTCCCTTGCCTCGGATCAACAGACTTTCTCCCCGTAACAATCTCCAACGTAACAACCCCAAAGCTATAAACATCAGACTCTTTACTCGCCCTTCCCGTGCTAATATACTCAGGAGCCATGTAACCAAAGGTCCCCGCTAGCCCCGTAGTCTGTGGCCCCACCTCGTGGTCCATCAACCTAGCCAACCCGAAATCACCAAGCTTGGCGTTGAAGCTAGAGTCCAGCATCACGTTACTCGCTTTAATATCTCTATGCACAACGCACTGCTCCCACTCCTCGTGGAGATAGAGCAGCGCGGAGGCTATACCGAGAGTCACCTTGCACCTCACACCCCAAGCGAGATGATGAGGCTTTTTACCAAACAGATGAGCGTCTAAGCTACCGTGTGGCATGAACTCGTATACCATAAGAAATTCATCTTTTTCGTGACACCAGCCGACGAGCTGCACTAGGTTCCTATGCCTCAAGCTGCTGATTACTTTTACTTCCGTTATGAACTCTCTCTTCCCCTGCGTAGACCCTCCAGTAAACTTCTTGATGGCGACCATCATGTCTAACCCGGTTAAGTAGCCTTTGTACACGGCTCCAAATCCTCCTTCCCCTAGCTTCCTATCGACCGAGAAGTTGTTGGCAGCCGACGCAAGTTCCTTGTAAGAAAACTTCCTCGGTCCTGCTCCTCTTTCGAGATCCTCGTTGATCGACGTCAAGTTCTCCTTCTCCTCCTCTGCCTTCTCCCTCCGATGTTTCCGTCACAAGAAAAAGGTTATTAGCAAGACAATGAAGAACGTTACTAAAACAAACCCGGACACCGAAACGCCGATGATCATCCCTTTTTTCTTGTCTTCTTGGCTTTTCTTGATATCTCGTAGCTCCAGGTCCGAACTGTACTCCCACGTCAGAAGCCTGTTTCCTTCCGTGACGCTCCCAGACGTCGCGGAGAAGCCAACAGTGACTTCTGACGGCAGGACTTTCGAGAGATCGATGATGTAAGAAAGACTCGAATTCTCATTACGGTTGGATGTTAAGTCGTAGGTCCAGGATACGCTCAGGTTTCTTCTAACGGAATCGTAGAAGATCCGCACACGGCCAATATCTTGGCTGTGTGCGGACGCGTTCCAAGAAGTGACGCTAGAAGAAACTAGAGAGTTGTTGTTGATTCCCACATGCGAAGCCATGTCGAGAGGATCCCAGTTGGGATTAGTAAAGGTATCGAACTCGACGTGAACTAGCGGGAAAGAGGAAGAGAGGACGTCTGTTTCGTTGAACAGACCCAAGAAGCCACCAGCTGAGTTGGGAGGCATTTGGATCTCAGCTGGAGCTAGGAAGAAAGCGAAGCCGTGACCGTAGTTACCGTACTTAACGCCACGTGTATCGATCCTGAAGGAGAAACGGGTGGTGAAAATCCGAAGGGTTGCCGGTTTGTGGATCCCATAGAGGAATTTTTTTGCCGTAAGTAACCCAACCGGAACGGCTTGTGTAGTCAATGTTGGTAAGCTCGACGGCTCCGTTTGCTCTTGCGTCTCCTTGGTATGCTACTTCAGGACTATTTGACGTGAAACGAGTTATGTTGAAGTGAACTGAACAGACATAAGGGAGAAGCAAAACAAATGAAAAGAAGAGGATTGAGTTGCCCATTTTGCAGGGAGAGACCAAGATGGTTATCAGAAGAGACCAAGATGGTGGAATTGTCATGTATACTTTCACAGCAAGTCAACGACTTAACCATGATTAGAAGAATGATCACCAGAATAGTTGACCATAAGAGTAAATAAATCAAATCCATATTGAAAATTTTACTATAATATTGGTAATGAGTATGACATGAAATATTTAAAAATGTGGAAGACATGTTTAGTGCTCATCCTAAAGCTCAAGATAATCACAAGTATATCAAAGAGATAATCACAAGCCTTACAGATGAAACTTATTAAAAATTTAAATTTTCCAGCAGAACACAACGCAGAAGTGAACAATTAACGTTGACCAATTCCACATAACTAGCTTATGCACTATCACCAACAACACAGGTGGTTCATCTGGAAACTTAAGAACATGTCAATGTACAGTAAGTAAGAACCTTGGCCTGCAAGGCTGCAACATTTTTAAAAGTACCTAAAAGAGAAAATACATAGAAAAGATAAAAAGTCCAACACCTTTTTGATAAAATGAAACAAAACCATATGGATATGAAGAAACAAATGGACTGAGGAACGACTTCCACCAAGCCAAGGACAAATCAATGATTAGAAAAATAAGCTCATCCGAAGGAGCCAGCTCAGCCTCAGCTAAAACTATTTAGCATCAACCTTAAAATCATGCATATTTTTCTTTTGTTTCGTCAACCTTTGAAACAAGTCGTTCTGTTATCATGTGTAAGGAATTTGATAAACAATTCTAATAAGAAAGCAAAAACAATTGACGTCAAGAATAAACAAAATGATATTAAAAACTCAAATATTTAAAGCTACATGCAAGAACAAACCCACATGACAAACAACGTTATCTTCGAAAGAGATAGAGAAAAAACCTGTTCTTTTCTAAGTAGAAACTACTTCAGATTATAGCCATGGATCATGCAATTCAGAATAACAATAGACTTTCTACGACTTAGCACGAAAATAAAATAAAAAATCATTTCGTCGAACAGTTGGCGTGCACGTCCTAAAACCAACCACCTCTCCCAAGACCGGTTTCTAAATTAGACTATAGTTAATGGGCCTCGTTTCTAAATACTAACAATCTCGGCCCATTCCTAACGCAAACACAAGTTTCGTTATTTTCATTTTAATCCCCCAACTTTCCTTAAATCAAACACTTACCCCAGCAGCTTCTACTTCCTTCACTTTCTCTCCGTCTCCCTCCCAGATCCAACCTGCACTGCCTCCAACTCTCCTTCAATGGCTTCTGAAGATTCTCTCTCCTCGAACCCTCTCCTACAGAACTTTAACTTCCCTCCGTTCGACGTCGTCGATGCTCGCCACGTCAGACCAGGGATACGTGCTCTCTTGCACCAGCTCGTACGATTCTCCTTCTTATCCGTATTGAATATTTAGAGTTGTTTGTATTGTTTCTGTGATTTGATCACACGTAACTGTTATTGACCTGATTGATATGTGAACAGGAAGCTGAGTTGGAGCAGTTAGAGAAAACAGTAGAGCCTTCGTGGCCGAAACTAGTGGAGCCGTTAGAGAAGATTGTTGATCGGTTATCAGTTGTTTGGGGAATCATCAATCACCTTAAGGCTGTCAAGGACACTCCTGAGCTTCGTGCTGCCATTGAAGAAGTTCAGGTTGTGCATTATAATTGTCTTCTTCTGTTAATGAATCACGAGTGGTTTGATTCAGTTTATGTGCTTTTGGTGTGAAGCTCTTACTAGTTGATGTCTACATGTTGTTTGCTAGAGTGTATAATATTTCTTTTTAGTAGATTATGTGAGATTCAGACAAAGAGTTGTTCTGAGTTTGTGTTTGGTTTGTTCAGTGAATTAAGATTCGTTTTCTAACCTTACTTTTGTCTACAGCCAGAGAAGGTGAAGTTCCAGCTCAGGTTGGGGCAGAGCAAACCTATTTACAGTGCCTTCAAGTCTATCCGAGAATCCTCTGACTGGAACACACTGAGTGAAGCTCGTCAACGGCTAGTAGAAGGCAAGTAACTGTCACTGGAGCATAACAAAGAACTTTTTTTTTTTGTTTAGAGATATGTGCTAACTGTGGTGTCCGTGTATTTTCAGCACAAATAAAGGAGGCGGTTCTCAGTGGTATCGCTCTTGACGATGACAAGAGAGAAGAGTTTAACAAAATTGAACAGGTCTGTCTAAAACTCCTAACGAATAAATGTCAGCTTGTATAGTGTAATTAGAATATCATATGCTTACATGACTTTCCACTATAGGAACTTGAAAAACTTTCACATAAGTTCTCTGAGAATGTTTTAGACGCTACAAAGAAGTTCGAAAAGCTGATAACAGACAAGAAAGAGATCGAGGGGTTACCACCATCTGCACTTGGACTATTCGCACAAGCAGCTGTTTCCAAGGTATGAACAATATCCCAAAGTTGCATGTCGTTTTACATTGGTTTCTTCAGTTGCTGATACCTTTTGATATATGACACTAGGGAAATGAAAATGCAACTGCTGACACTGGACCTTGGCTCATTACACTGGATGCTCCTAGCTATCTTCCCGTCATGCAACACGCCAAGAACCGTGCTCTGCGCGAGGAAGTCTATCGTGCTTATTTGTCTCGTGCCTCTTCGGGTGATTTAGATAATACTGCAATTATCGATCAAATCTTGAAGCTCCGGTTGGAAAAGGCTAAGCTTCTTGGTTACAGCAATTACGCTGAGGTACAGTCATCTCACTAAGTCAAACTCACTAAGTCAAGCTAACTCGCCTTTGCTCGTGGGATTAAATTTAATGTGGCTCTCCTTCTCTAGGTAAGCATGGCCACGAAAATGGCTACGGTAGAGAAAGCAGATGAGCTGTTAGAAAAGCTTCGCAGTGCTTCTTGGGCTCCAGCTGTACAAGGTAACCTCTTACTTAAGATTTTCGTTAAAATCAACAACTAGTTCCTTAAACCTAATTACACTTTTCATGCGATATGGACATAGATATAGAAGACCTTAAGAGTTTTGCAAAGAACCAAGGTGCTGCAGAAGCTGACAGTTTGACTCACTGGGACGTCACTTTCTGGAGTGAGAGACTCCGTGAATCGAAATACGATATTAATGAGGTTCTTATCCTTATTCTTAAACTATATTGTTTTGAAAGTTGAAACTGTTGACGTTTATCAGTCACTGCTTGTATCTTTTGTAGGAAGAACTGCGGCCCTACTTCTCACTGCCAAAAGTTATGGACGGGCTTTTCCGTCTAGCTAAGACACTATTTGGAGTTGATGTTGTGCCCGCTGATGGTGTTGCTCCGGTAAAATCTGGAGCCTCTTCTCCCTATATTCAGCGTCTTATTATCTATGTTAACCTGTTATATCTAATTGCCTTGAAGGTCTGGAACAGCGACGTTAGGTTCTACTGCGTCAAAGATTCTTCTGGAAATCCAACTGCTTATTTCTACTTTGATCCATACTCTCGTCCTTCTGAAAAGAGAGGCGGCGCTTGGATGGATGAAGTTTTTTCCCGTAGCCGAGTCATGGCCCAAAAAGGTTCCTCCGTTAGACTGCCTGTTGCGCAGATGGTCTGCAACCAAACTCCACCGGTTGGTGACAAGCCAAGCCTTATGACATTCCGTGAGGTAAAGAAAAAATCTTATAGATATTTTTTTTAAACGAGTCGTGATAATATCATTTTGATTTACAGGTAGAGACTGTGTTCCATGAGTTTGGCCATGCTCTTCAGCATATGCTTACCAAAGAGGATGAGGGGCTAGTGTCTGGTATCCGAAATATCGAGTGGGATGCAGTTGAGTTACCTTCACAGTTTATGGAGAACTGGTGCTACCACAGGTACTTGGGTTCAACTGCCATGTCATGTCTGATTTTGATTTACAAATATTTATATTAGTGCATTTGTATTGAACATTATGTGAATGTGGTTTCAGGGATACCTTAATGAGCATTGCTAAGCATTATCAAACAGGAGAAACTCTTCCCGAGGATGTATACAAGAAGCTCCTGGCTGCAAGAACATTCCGTGCAGGATCTCTTAGTCTTCGTCAGGTTAGTACATAATAGTCAAACTGCTGATCTGTAGGAATTACATTTCAGTAAATGTTGCTCTTGTTTTGTTCCAGTTGAAGTTCGCTACTGTGGATCTGGAGCTGCACACAAAGTATGTGCCTGGTGGGACGGAGTCTATTTACGATGTTGATCAAAGGGTATCCATAAAGACACAAGTGATCCCTCCACTTCCTGAGGATAGATTCCTCTGTAGCTTCAGCCATATATTTGCCGGTAAGCCCTGTAAAATAACCCTTTGACAGCATTCTGTAGTTTCTTTCACTCACTCAAGTTTTCATACTTTGCCAGGCGGTTATGCAGCTGGATATTACAGTTACAAGGTAATAGATATTCTCTTGTTTCTATTTAACTCACTAGTGACTAATGATAAAATCAAATTTCTAAATACACTTTCGTGGGAAATGTGCAGTGGGCGGAGGTTTTGTCTGCGGATGCGTTTTCAGCCTTTGAAGATGCTGGATTGGATGACATCAAGGTATGTATATACTATAGCAAAAACATATAGTATGAACCTTTCAATCAGGTTTCCATATTTGTGAACATCTCTTTTTGTTGCAAAAACACAGGCTGTTAAAGAAACAGGGCAGAGATTCAGAAACACTATACTTGCTCTTGGAGGAGGGAAAGCGCCTCTACAAGTAAAAACACTCCTCATTGCTTTTAGGTTCAACATAGATACAAAAGTCAGTTTGCTGAGCTTAGAATGATCATTTTTGTGGTGCCTTTGCTATTTTGAGCAGGTGTTTGTGGCGTTCAGAGGACGAGAGCCTTCCCCAGAGCCTCTCCTCAGACACAACGGACTCTTGGCTGCTTCTGCTTAAAACTCATATTTCATCTTGTCTCTCACTTGACGTTTATTCGGAAGAGAGTGATCTCGTACCTTGGTTTTTAGGATTTATCAATTTCATCCAATAAAATCAAACTTTTTACATGCTTCTGCACTGACCATGTTCTTACCAACCAAAATCCAGAGATGTGAGATTGTAACAAATGAGAGCATATGTTTATTTGCCTGAACATGAACAAAGAGAGAAATAGGAACAAACCCACTTCATCTTTACTAGGTCACTCAACCTCTGGCCATCCTGTATTCCTGTCAGCAATGCTCTAGAAGAACTAAAGAACCTTAATTTGAAAGTGAGAAAAGATAAATACTAACACTACTTTCTCAGCCTATGAATCTAAAAACTACCCTTTACATTTTTCTCTCCATCTACTGTTTCCTAACAGTCAAAATCTCTTTTCTTTTGCCTTTTCCATTTTTTTTCCTTTATACCGAACTTCCTCCTCCCAAGATCATCCTGAAGTTGTTTACATGTTTTGTAATTGGATTTAGTTTGTGCCTTAAATTACAAATTTAATTTAAGGTATGCACACAGCACACTCGCACTTAAATTACAAATTAATTGGGTAGGCTAAAGCACTAGCTAGAGCTTTGTGCGATTAGGTTAGGTTTATTTGTAACGAATTAGGTTAGTTTTTTAATTTATACATTTAAATATGGTCCAAACGTGGACCTCACATTTGTATTTGCTGACGAGAGCTTGTGATATATTATATGTAAGGTGTCTCAGATGAGGTGTTTAATAAGTTTTCCAATCATAATTAAAGTAAGGGATCCCTTAATTAAAGTAATCGTGTAAAAAATTAAAACATGTGAGTGCTTTCCTAATTTCATCGACCTCTAGAGATTTCTTTTCCATAATGTTATTGGTTGATATTGGGTCGCACGCAGCCACCATTAACTTTGTTTTCTTTTCTTCAAATTAAAAGCTAGCTTTGAAACGATTGGTTTAATGCCTTGCATACGAATACTATATTCAAAGTTGCGGGTTTGATTCAAATACCATATAATGCTGTTCTTGTTTGTTTCTCTTTTTTTTTGTGTTCTTCTTAAGGGATAACTAAAAGATTATAGAGGCTATGTATTTATCTTACAAAAATGTAAAACCAAATAACAACAAATTTTAAACATTTGTTTAAGATATCTCAAAATAAGTATGTTCTTATAATATAACCACAAATCAATAATGCCAGAAGAAATATACCTTTGGTATAATTTTAAAAAATTAGAAGTTATCCGGATTCTTAACACTTACTGATTTTACAAAGTGAAGATAAGTGTTGAGTAGCTAGGGCATGAGATCTGTAAAATTAAATCTCTTATAATGTGAACAGAAATTATATCAAATATATCATAAAATTTGAAAGATTCAAGGTGAAAGAATATGACATTATCGTATTTTAGTGAGTATATAGAGTGATACTATAATCAAATGAGAAATGTTATATAACTATACGCTTGAGGCATAGGAAATATTTATATGTTCATAAATAAATAAATTCGCTGGGCGTGTTCAGATTTTATTATTTTAACTTTCAGTTCTTATGAAGAGCTTGTATCTACTGACTAGTGACTATATAGTCTTAAATTAAACAAATGGAAACGTTAAAATTTAATTATGTATATATGGATTGTCTTCGTTTTTGAGCAAAATGTATATGGATTATCTATCTTGTGGGTATATGAGGTTAGAGAGTTGTATAGCTTTAAAAGTGAATGTAAGGTATAGCGTGCGGAATATATACTATATAGCTATATCGGCATCCGATAGATATGTCGACTGAATCACAATCTAATACCCATTTTTAGTCGACATCTAATACCCGTTTATAACGAAAGTTAGGTATAACATGGAATTTAGAAGATAAACAGATTCTATATTCTTTATGTTCATGCGCATGTGATTCTCGTCAGATTTTAATTGCCGTTTAACGGCGCCAAATTATTTACTAGTAATACTTCCATTACTTATCAAGAAGAACCCTCAACAACAATTTCTTATAATAATGTTTTATAATCGTGCATTTTCATAAGACGGTGAGTAAATCAAGCAATTTAATTTTGACTCTCTTTCCGATGGAAACCGGAATATAATAAACCACTGCTTTTCGATCCACTAGCTAGATTGCATGACTAAATTCTGGAGGGAATCGAACTACATAATATTCAAATTTACGGTCTGTTTCTAGTTACATTTCCAACTACGTTGATCAATCATTATTCAAAAAAGTATTAATGATCTAAACCTGAAACTTGATTGGTTTGTCCATATTCTCAAGTTCCATCTCGATCGTGTGTACATGTTCTGGTTAGTTACTCCTAGGAATGTTTATAACTATTACGTGTTTGGTAAGAACATGCAGATATTATATGCAGAAAACGCATACTACTTCATCTCTATTTGTCGAGTCAATAATATTTAATATATGTTATCTACGGCCATTAATTATTGTTTTTAAATGGTGTGAACAAAAGACTAAAATTAGTGGTAGATGAATAAAATAGCATGCGGATAAGAGTTTTAAAATTCGATAAACACGATTTTACTTTAAATACAAGGGACAAATCAACCATTAGTTAATTGTGTCTGACTCATGTTCAAAAAAACTTTACCAGTTAATTACTTTCTGTAAATTATTCATTAGTTTTTGTCCTTTTATTAAAATGTTAGTGCACTCATTCCACAATCAGTAGAGATACTAATGTTTTAAATTAGTTAATTTTTTGTCATTTTATTGAATGTTTCGAGTGCCACGGTGGGAAAGAACTCACAAAAATGAGGAACTTGTTTAAGCGTTATAGTGATATATATATGAGGTTTCCAGATCAAAACCATGTACTCCCCATGTACAATCTGCAGCTAGCAATGAAAAACTAACTATTGATCTTGAGCGATGTACTTTTCAAGATTTGGGATATATTTTGGATTCCAAACATAAAGAAAATGTACTGGGTTGTCTGTGACTGTAGAAGATTTGACGTGGTGATAAGTTAGGTTATCGTGTAACATGTGTACATAGCATCGAATACAAATGTTATATTCTGTTATGATGCTTGTGAGTTGTGACATGGTCCATTTAATCTGTGTTTTGTCTCCTATATATACATATATATGCATACACGGGACAGCATAATATAAAGGTACGAAAGACAAAATTCATAAAGGAGGTTCAAAAGGGAGACAAGTGGTTACGAACCTTAAAAGCATGGCCAGAAGTTTAGTAACTAAAAAGATATGGGTCGAAGCATAAATTAAATATCAAATTAGCTCACAAAGTAATAAAGAGAGATTTAAAGGGTGGAGAGCATTAACATTTAATTAAGTCAATTAATATGAAAAATAAAAAAACCAAAAGGACACTGTGCCACTAGTAATTTATAAGGGGCAAATTGTGGAATAAATATTTTAATTAACGTCGGATTATCACTATATATATGGATGGAGGGAAGGACCACGAAAGACAAACCGAGATTAGTGTTGAAGAAAACAAAAAAAAAGAGCAAGAAAGAAAGAGAAGATTGTTACATAGAAAAAGAGAGAGAGACAAATGGAGTGGAGAAAATGGTATTTAGATGCAGTTCTTGTTCCATGTGCTCTACTTGTGATGTTTAGTTACCACATCTACTTGTGGTACAAGGTTCGAACCGAACCTTTCTCTACCATCGTCGGCACTAATTCTCGCGCTCGTCGATCTTGGGTTGCCGCCATCATGAAGGTATACTTAATACTAGTGTTCAAAGCCTGTGATGTCGTTGATATTTATATAGTTTTGTCCTTTTTGTCAAAAGTGGATGTATATAGTTAAGTGTGTCACAACTCGCAAGTAATAATCGTTTCATTGGTTTAGGTCAAGTATAAGTTTTGGTGTACACAATTTTTTTATTGTTAACTGCAAATTTTACATGAAGATTGCATACTGAGATTATTACTTAGTGTTAGGATAAATTATATGTTTTTTCAGAATGAAGAAAATATGTTTTAGAAGAAAATATGGTTTTTTTTTTTGAACAAAATAAAGAAAATATGATTCATGCAAATAAATTGATATATATGAGGATAATAGGAAACTAGTTAGGAGTTATAATCCAAACCTATAAGGTCAGATACATAATACATATATATGTATCACATATATGTATGAACTTATAGGTTTGGTTTATAATGCATATCTAGTTTCCTATTACTCATACATATATTTGTATGTGCTTGTATATATATATATATTGTATGTACGCATTTTTTTTAAATATAACTAGTTCTCAAATAGTTAACTGTATATAAATGTGTGTTTTCAGGACAACGAGAAGAAGAACATCTTAGCTGTACAAACACTACGAAACACGATCATGGGAGCGACGCTAATGGCCACAACTTGCATCCTCCTCTGCGCAGGTCTCGCCGCCGTTTTAAGCAGTACTTATAGCATCAAGAAGCCTCTAAACGATGCCGTATTTGGATCCCATGGTGACTTCACAGTCGCACTCAAATACGTAACCATCCTCACTATCTTCCTCTTCGCCTTCTTTTCTCATTCTCTCTCCATTCGCTTCATCAACCAAGTCAACATCCTCATTAACTCTCCTCAAGATCCATCCTCCGATGACTTCGGAAGCTTCGTGACTACTCCCGAGTATGTCTCTGAGCTACTCGAGAAAGCTTTCTTGCTAAACACGGTAGGTAATAGGTTGTTCTACATGGGCTTGCCTTTGATGTTGTGGATATTTGGACCCGTGCTTGTGTTCTTGAGCTCTGCGTTGATGGTTCCTGTTCTATATAATCTGGACTTTGTGTTTTCGTCGGGGAATAAGGAGAAGTGTAAAGTGGATTGTCATGGAGATTCTGATGATCACTGCTCTCCTTGATATTATATATGTTCATGTTGAATATGTATATGATTAATAATAAACTTGTTGATTAATCTAAGTCTTTCAAGTTGGTTGTTGCTAAATCGTTTTTTTGAAAGCGGGTATTCTTGTAACCGGATTTTCTATGACGAAATTTAGTTTAATGATGCGAATACACTCAAGAACATTTTATATCCTAAATTTTGTGTAACATGCAAACGCATTAAGCTTGTGTCCTGATGAACATGTTGTTTATATACATAGTTATATAAATCTTTTACGAAAATGTTTGAATTAAGTCTTTGGGAGTCGTGGCTTCTAATTAAGTGATCAGAGGAGGTTCTTGGGACTCCAAATCGAGTTTTTTTTCTAGAAGTTTGTGATTATAATGTTAAGGTGGTTTGGGTACAAAGGTCTTGAGATGAGAGTAATGGAGATGCATAGGATGAGATATGCATATCTTCAACAACTCGTAGATGAAAGTTGAATGACGAAAATTGATTGCACCGGTTCATTTGTGGAGAAGGGCCAAAGACATAGCCATTTAGAATAAATCTTAAACAATCTATTACAAGAAAAATAACTTAATTTACTTACCACTAATTTTGGAATATTCAGACAAAGATTAATTTTTGGTTAGATCAATTATAACGTAACATATATTAAAACCGGATCTATATATGTTATGCTAGATAAACTTTCAATCTAAGACCAACATGTAATAAATGTATAACCAATTTTTTGTATGTTATTAAAGATATATTCCAACTTTTTATGTAGTATTTTGGACTTTGTTTTTACTAGTGGTAATGTTCAGCGCCTGAACCAATACTTCACCGGTGGTAATGGAATGGACAATGTGGGTGCTACTGAACCATCCAGAGCAGAAATCGAATCCGTTCGATTTTAGTAACTTGGTCGCAGCTTGCCTAAGCACTCATGTTAATGGTTATAGCGCATATATAGGCCCATTCTGGATATAGCGCATATATAGGCCCATTAAAAGCCCAACATAATTGTTAATTGGTTCATTACCTTTTCTGTATGTTCCCAGAATCGAACCCTGATCCGGATCCTATCTCGTCGGCGAGGAACGAATTGCTCGCTTTGAGAGCAATTCACAGGCGGAGAAGCTGCGAGGAGCGTTTCTCTCAATCCAATTTCGCCACACCACTAGTTTTTGTAAGTTAAAAGTTAGTGAATTTGGATCAATTTTGATTCTGATTGGGTGTTGGGGGTGCACGAAGCTGTTGATTTCTAATTTTTCACCCCTTTTGTGGAGCAGAAGAAAACTAAACGATGCCTCGTAAAGGATTATCCAATTTCGACGATTATGATGATGGTTTCGATGATGATTATGACTATGATGTTGATGTAGAGGATGATGAACACGGTAAGTATATTCTCGTTCCTTTCTTGTGAATCTGTTAGTTGTTTTAATTTACTTTTTTTGATGAACTTGCAGAAGCTGATGAACCCGAGGAGGAACTAGTAATTGCAAAGCGAGGGCTTTGGCGATGTGCGATATGTACATATGACAATGATGAGAGTATGCATGTGTGTGATATTTGCGGTGTTATTCGTCATCCTGTGCCTGGTGGTAACAAAACTATCAGTAACAGTGCAGGTACTCTCTCTCTTCTATCCTCCAATCTAAAAATCGGTTTAGACGGCGACCAAGTGCCCACCTAGTCAGCAAATCAGAGCTAAACAATGTTCAAGAAATCGCTAGGCGGTAGCTATGCGCTTTATATGGAATTATTGATTAGGCGGTTTTGTTTAGGGGCCCCGCCTAATCAATAATCCAGCGCATAACTATGGCTAGACATTGAGTTCATATTAGTCAGAGAAGCTAGTAGTTGTTAACAGTCGCATTTTGTCTTTGTATGAGATACATGAGTTTATTTTCTGAGGTCATTGATTAAGCTATTGTTATCTGTTTGGGATTAGTAGTGATTGGTTGAATAGATGTGTGTTTGTTGCAGTTGAAGGCAGATGCAAAGAACCAATGGTATCCAAATTGGCAAAGTCCCTTTTCGAATCGAATTCACTGAAAAAGGGTGTCCTCTATCAGCCTGAGCACAAGAATCTTGTGTTGGCACAAGGAGCTCTGCCTAGAATTTCCCGTGGGAACATTCACGATCTCCACAAGGCTTTTAGTTCTAAAAATTCATCCGTTAGTAGTATAGGTTAGGAACTTTTGCTGTAGTTGTTTGATAGTGTTCTTATGTTTTCAATAAGATGTTCTTGTTGAGAGTCTATTAGTTGGTTCTTTGCATTTTGGCTGTGCTAAAGCGTTATTCTGATCATTTATTTTATTTAACTTATGTTATAGCACCGTTCAAGTTTGATGCTCCATCGCCAGATGATTTAGTCTCCAATGGACTAAAATCCTCGAGAACTGGTCCAAAAGGTATCCACACTTGGCTTTGATGATGTTTGTTCTTGTACGGATTAGATGATTAGTCTCTCTGCTTTAATCCATCTTATTTTGAGAATCTTAGTGAGTTCAGCGCTTAAAAAGATTATTGAAGCCAATGTTGATACTTGATACAACCATACGTTAGCTCAAGTGGTGATGCTAGTGATAAGTTTTAGTTCAATTGTAATTAGGATTTCCATTTTTTTTTGTTCTTTCCTTTTTTCAGTTGTATTTATGTTTTTTACTTAGTTTCCTTTTAGGTTTGGGAATAATCTTTCTGATAAATAGGGATGAATCATTCAACAATTTAGAGAGAAGAGGAGTTATTCTCGTACTTTGGTTTTGTGTGTTTCGTCTAGTTTATTTTCAATTTGGTGGTTTGAAGTGCGCTCTTAACTCTTAACAGATAGCATGAAGAATAAAGAGAAGCAAGATAGCGCAGAACATAATCAGACAAGCTCCCAAGGTAGGCACGATAACGTTGGCGTTGGCGGCATACAATCTTTCAAAAGTTTGCCAAAAGCAAAAGCAGATAAATCTAAGGAGACAAGCTCTTCGTCAAAAAACATGGAGGTGTCGGAGAGTCTTACTAGTACTATGAACAATATGTCTTTGACTGGGGAAACAGAAACCTCCAGGGATGTAAAAATTAGAAGTGCAAAATCAAAATCAAATCATAAGCCAGAGGAGTGGATGATGCTTGATAAAGAGTCGGATGCACTAAGTCAACTGAATCTTGCCATTGTGAGTTTCCTGGCTTTCTAAGTTTCTTCCATGCATACTGTTACTGACGTTTGCGATGTGATTGTAGGTGGGACATGTTGATTCCGGTAAGTCAACACTTTCGGGTAGGCTACTGCATCTGTTGGGAAGAATATCTCAAAAACAAATGCACAAGTTTGAGAAAGAAGCAAAGTCGCAGGTAACCTGTTTGCTCTTTTTGGATGTTCCGGTTCGGTTCTGGTAACAAAATTAGAAACCAGCTAATACCTGATATAATTTCGGATCCCTTTCAGTTCCGGTTTTTTGGTTAATTCGGGTTAAAAATTAGAAAATTCGAATTTTTCGGATTAAACATCAGGTTTTTGGGGTTTTCAGATAAAATTTTGGATAATTCGGACAATTTTTTAATTTTTTCAGATAAAAAGTATTTGTTATTTTTTTTTGGTATTTCGGTTTTTAAACTATATATAGTTAATATTTATCATAATAGAAATTATATTGTAGAAATTTGGGTAACCATTTGGTTTGGTTCCAATTCGGTTCTTTGGTTCTAGAGATATAGGGTCGCGTAAATTTTTTTTTCGGTTCGATTCTTTGGTGTCCATGCCTAGCTAAGAGACTCGAAAATACAAATTTCTTCTCCATTTACTTGACATTGTGTTTCTTCTCCCATCAGGGCAAAGGCTCCTTTGCATACGCCTGGGCATTAGACGAGAGTGCCGAAGAGAGGGAACGAGGAATAACAATGACAGTAGCCGTCGCCTACTTCAACTCCAAAAGACACCACGTCGTCCTCCTCGACTCTCCAGGCCACAAAGACTTCGTTCCCAACATGATAGCAGGAGCAACGCAAGCGGACGCAGCGATCCTCGTCATAGACGCATCCATTGGCGCCTTCGAAGCCGGTTTCGACAACCTGAAAGGCCAGACGAGGGAGCACGCGCGCGTTCTCAGAGGCTTCGGCGTGGAGCAAGTCATAGTCGCTGTCAACAAGATGGACATCGTTGGCTACTCCAAGGAGAGGTTTGAGCTGATCAAACAGCACGTTGGGTCGTTTCTTCATTCTTGTCGGTTTAAAGAATCGTCTCTGACGTGGATTCCGTTGAGCGCCATGGAGAATCAGAACTTGGTTTCGGCTCCCTCCGAAAGCCGCCTGTCCTCGTGGTACCAAGGTCCTTGTTTACTGGATGCTGTTGACTCTGTCAAGTCTCCTGACAGAGACATCTCGAAGCCTCTGCTGATGCCTATATGCGACGTTGTGAGGTCGAGTTCAGGGCAGGTGTCTGCTTGTGGTAAACTTGAAGCTGGAGCTGTTCGGTCAGGCTCCAAGGTAATGGTTATGCCATCGGGAGATCAAGGAACCGTGAAGTCTCTGGAGCGTGACTCTCAGGGCTGCAGCATTGCAAGAGCGGGGGATAACGTGGCGATAGCTTTGCAAGGGATCGATGCGAATCAAGTGATGGCAGGAGGTGTGCTGTGCCATCCTGATTACCCTGTTTCGGTAGCGACTCGTTTGGAGTTGATGGTGCTTGTTTTGGAAGGAGCTACACCGATCTTGCTCGGTTCTCAGGTAAAAGAAAGAAGACCCTCTCTTTCATGCTCAGTCTCTTATTATTTGTCTCAAGTTTTTTCTGATCCTTTTCAATTTGTAGTTGGAGTTTCATGTGCACCATGCGAAGGAGGCAGCAACGGTTGTGAAGCTTGTGGCGATGCTTGATCCCAAAACAGGGGAGGCGACAAAGAAGTCTCCTCGTTGTTTAACTGCTAAACAGAGTGCAATGCTTGAGGTTTGAAGTCTCTCTTAGACTTGTATGAGACATTACAAAAACTGCCTTGATATGTGACAATGTTTTGTTGTAATAACATTGCAGGTGAGTCTTCAGTATCCAGTTTGTGTGGAGACGTTTTCTGAGAGTAGAGCCCTTGGAAGAGTGTTCCTTAGATCATCAGGAAGAACAGTCGCTATGGGCAAAGTTACTCGGATTATCCAAGACTCGTAAAAGATTATTTACTCTTTGTTGAGTCGTCCCAAGTTTTGTCTGCAATACTTGCTAGGAAATATCCTACATCAACTGCAAAATACTATTCAGTTAAATTTCGATGTGTAATTTTATTAATATGATTATTTTTCCTTCAGCCACAAGAATATTTTCCATTAATTATGAAAAAAAAAATACATTGTTGCAGAACAATCCTATGGAGAAAATAACATATTTGTATTTATGTAAGAGTTGGTATGAAGAAGGCAGAACAAGAAAAAAAAACTTTAAGTTGGTATAGACTACAAAAATGTTTCAGGTTCAAATCAAAAGTTAAGGTTTGATACAAGTGGAGAATGGAAATTGTCATCTGATCGTATGAGTCAAAAGTAAAAAAAAAAAATGTTATGTACAAGAGAGAAAGATGATGTAGAAACAATGCATTTGGTGAAGATGAAGAAGCAATGTATCTGATCATCTTGTAATCATCCCACAAAGCTAAAGTTGGGTGTGGCATTATCACTACAACTACTTCTCCTCTTCTGCAGAGGTTTTGCAGATGGGACACCAGCTCTTCATCCGTAGCCATTGTTGTACACAGCTCACATGGTACATATGTTCACATGACATAGTCCCTACTTCATCTCCATCAACATACTCTTCCTGCATAGCATATATTTAAGTAACATTAACTATAACCCTTATGCTACATTCTCTTGTTCCATCTCAGATACTAGACAAACCAGTTGATTAATTAATAGTTTGCGTTAGAAAGTAGAGAAAGTAGAGAGAAACCTGACAAATACTGCACTTGATATCATCATCCTTGTTCAGTGAAGTGGAGCCGGTTTCATCTGTCTCCTGATAAATACTTTTCAGGAGGCTTTTCGAGAGTGCTTCTTCACTTAGAGCTGTGCTCACTGTACCCATTTTATCCCCCAAAGCTAGTAGCTCCTGCAAGATTTGTGTTAAGCTAAAAATGGCTCATAACACATCAAAGGGACCAGTAAAAAATAACATGCAAAACTGACCTCATATGACATGTTATCAATGTCAAGCCTCATATCTCTATGCTCATCGTAGAATCTGAACACACCACTTGAGAATAGACTCGTCTCCAAAGAAGCCAGTCTCTGTGTGTAAAAAGAAAGCAGCTCAGACAGTAGAAACGTCAGAAACATTCTATGCTGCTAATTACCTCGTATGTAAGCTCCTGATCATGCTCAATCCTTTCAAGGGCCAACAATACCTGTAAACATTTTTCAAAACATTGTTATCAACGACCTAGGAATCATCTCAAAGCTTCTAATGAAAGCAAAACAACAAGGTGAAGGAAACTTACCTCTGCTATTATGTTAATGTTGTAGCGACTTAAACTATCCTGGCTCACCAATGAGCGTGAAGGTGATGGGCCACTGTTACTGCTCGGCCTGCTATGACTACTTGATGATCTCTTACCATTAACTGAAACAACACTGTTACCTCTGATACTCGGTACTATCCGATTCCTTCTGTTATCAGAATCTGTGATGCGAGAAGAAGAACTTTGATTCCTTCCCTTGGTACCTGAGACGCTGGTCTTACTGGCTCTAGTGCTAGAAGAGCTGCTCTCCCCATCAGAGTTTTTCCTCTTCGTCACACTGATTCTTGTTGCATTAGTTGGAAGAACTTCAGACACAGAACTGCACCTCAATCCGTTCCTGCTCAGACCACCACCTTTTACAGTGTGCTCGCTACCAGAAGAAGAAACTGAGGAACCAATCAGAGGACTACCAGTAGTAAATGTAGCCGGCTTTCTTAAGTATCCAAATCCACCTGGAGTTCGAGATGAACTCCTAACAATCTCCTTCCCATTTGAGGAGGAACCAAGTTTAGTATTATTAACCATCCTAGTTCCCTTGGTGTAAGATACCTTTGCACTACAACCAATCCTGCTGCAGAAAGAGACACTCTTTTCATCTTTCTTGCTCATATTCTCACGCAGCAGTACAGTGCCGCTTGCTTTTCTAGGCAAGACCATCCGGTTAACCGATCGTTTACCTGAACATCCATCCATTGATAAAAGAATAGAACCTTTTTTCTCTGCAGACAGACGGACAAAAAAAAGTAAACTGATCAAATAGAATATTCGGTAACACCAAACAAAAACTCTATAAATAATATAAACACAGCTTCAACAAGTCATCAAAACCTTTTTTAAAGTTAAAAGCATCAAGGAGACAAGAACATGAGAGTGAATGTAAAGATCATCCAGAGGAAAACACTACCTGGTGTTGTTATGTGATCATGGACAAAGAGAGAAAAGTGGAGGGGCAAACTAATGGTCCCCAAGCCAAAGAGAAAACAAAGGGTAATGATATTCGAATTAAACGGACTATCAATAAACAAAATGACTCTTTTTAATCCGTTGATGATGTAGAGAAAGTTGTATTAACAAACGTATCGTCCTTTTTGGCGTAAATCAAGAGACTCTTGTTTATCAAGTTGTCATCAACCATGTACTTATTCTTGTTTACCATCATTCATAGCTAATTTATTTTCATATTTTAAGCATAATGAGTTTACGAATGCTAACACAGATATGTTGTTAATTTCAAGTCGAAAAATATGTTTTTCTCGAGGACAAAAGTACTGTGTTAGCTGTATGTTTTATAATGTGAATATTTTAGTGAACATTTGTTCTAATTAAGGGACTCTATACATTTAAAATGCACATTTTGACTGATATATGATCGTTGCGGTGAAAAGCATGTTAGTAGATAAGCGACATAAACATATGCAACGTGATAAGTACATGCACCATTTACGTGTGCACTTTCCTGTTGTTTCAAAAATAAACCAAGCTGGCTAGACATTTTCATTTCATTTTGAAATTGCTAAGTGCATGCACCATTTACGTGTAGACTCACTAGCGGATGACAAGCTAAGTTTATGCTATTTGGAAAAGAACGAACTATATATTAACGTATGTTTTAGTTTTGGTAATTAATATGGAAATCTACATTTTCTAATTTTTCAATTATTTTCATCTCTATATAATATATTGTGACATGCACGTAGTGCAGAAGTATTTAGGAACACATCAGACCACATTTTGATTTTTAAAATACAACTTAGAAAGCCAATTATATAAAGGATGTAATTAGCTAAATAAGGTACAAAATATTTTCCCATTGAACATGTAAAACAAAAGGAAATTAATTATTATTCACAAGGAAACAGAAAGATATTCACTAAATTTAGATAAGTATTAACACCTAATAAATTACTATTACATGGAAAAGATATATTAGCTCAAACAAAAGTCTACGGTTTTACAAAACGGTCGAAGTCGTTTTAACTTATACTCAAATTTTAACAATTTGGGTATTATTTTGTTAAGGAGAAACAAATAAATAAATGAGAGAGATTCATGGTTTCCACCATCACCAGTTCACCACCACCTAATAAGAAGCGGGATTTAAGCTGCGTTTACAAACAACAGAGTTCAAAAAAAAAAAACTAATTATCCACCACAAATTTGGAGATTAGTTTGTTTGTTATACACGCTTCTTCTCTTTCATTCAAAAGCTTTTATTCATCTCCTTTGATCTCAAGGTATATATATATATATATATCTTTTCTTCTTCACATAATATTTCATGTCTGAATTGATAGTGTGTTTATGCCTTGCTGCTACTTATTTGATAGTCTTCTAAAATTGGATCGTTCGTTGTTCTTTAGCTTCACAGGTCGTTATTTGATTTCTGAATGATGGCAACGAAGTCTAGTACAGGGAAAACGAAACCTGACAACCAAAACCTCACCAGGTCAAGATCTCTTGGCAGAAAGCCAAAGCCTGAAGCGAACGCAGATGGGTCTGGTCGGAAACCAGTTGAGAAGTCTTTACCCAATTACCTGAAACCAACAATAAGCTCAAGACCAGACCCGGTCAAGTTCTCGAAGAAGAACAACGCTGTAGAAGACAAGCTTCTTCGTAGACGATCCTTTGATCGTCCTCCTTCACCATCCCAGAAATTTCTCAATACCTCTCCTCTTGTACGCCCACGAGATAGACCCGTTGTTCCAAGAGAGAAGTCTGTCACTGGTCTGCGCTCTGCATCTTTCCACGGAAGCGGAAGCAGCAGAGGTGGTCTCAGAGGAAGCAGTTTGGTGGCGTCGAGAGGATCTCCGGGGGTAAAGAAGAGTGGTTTAAGCGGTGCTAGTTCTTCCAAGAGCAAAAAGGAAGGTTCTGAGAATGTTCCAAAGAAATCTTCTCCTGTTGCGCCTCCTCTCGAGAATGAAGAGGAGATTATCAAGGTTGAGACCCATGTACAAGTTTCTGATCACAGAGAAGAAGGTAAAGCACAGGTTGCACAACTCGATGAATCTGAGGAAGAGAAGATCCATCCAATGGATGTCTCCACAGAAGAGGATAAAACGGAAGAGCATAAAGAACCAGAGAACAACAGTGAAGACAAGGAAGACGTTGAAAAGAAGGTTGATGATGATGAGGAGAATAAGAAGACAGTTGTTACTCAAGATATGAAAGAAGCTGCGGATATCGAAGAAACTAAGGAAGAGGAAGAAGCAGAAGTAAAAGAAGGAACAACAGAAACAAAGGCTCAAGTACCAGAGGAAGTAACAACGAAGGAAGTGGTGCAAGGGAAGAAGGAATCTCCAACAGCCTACAACGATGTAATAGCAAGTAAGTTGCAAGAGAGCTCTAGAAAGAACAAGGTCTTGGCTCTTGCTGGAGCCTTTCAAACCGTTATTGACTATGAAACTGCTGCTTCTAAGTGATACATTACAGACAAACACTGCGTCTTGTTAGCTTTCCTATGTCAGTGCTTTCATCGTTTTTCCTGTTTTATTGGATAAATGACTCATATGGTTTTGCCTGTGAACATATATCAATGCTTCGCATCTCTGCTCTTTTTCTATATGCAAAAACGTGACAAGAATATCTAACAAATTATAAGAAATTAACTCGTACAAAAAGGGATATTACTTAACTTACATCCACCAGAGCAGCTTTTGCTCTGGTTCAAACAACCGATACAACTGTGCTCTTGTAAAAGCTCCTACTGCCTTTGAGCTGTAACCGTTCCCACAACAATGAATAACTATAACCATCTTATGTTTCTTTTCCAAAACTAGATCTACCACGCGACCAATCGATGTCGTTGTACTCACACATGGAGGCGGGCTTCTCATCATTGATACCAATGACGCATCAAGCTACAAGAAAGTAGTTAAATGCACATAATATATCAATTCATCTTTCTTTCTTTTTTATGTCAACAAGTGCTCAAGCGGAATAAGATTTTGTTTGTCTTAAAACTTACATTGTTGCAATCCTCTCGATGCAAAAGGCCTATGCAGCTTCCCCAGTCGTCTACAATTGGTACAGCTTGCTCCTTGTAAAACCGCATGACCACATTCTTCAGCTGCAGTGTGCCTAGCAATGGCCGAGTGGCTTCAAATGGAACCATAATACTTTCTATTGGTTCACCCGGTATCACCTGAGTCAATAGATTATTGTTAAATACCCATATCACATCAAACCACACAAACATCAGATTCCGAGATCATTTGCATGAAGTATGAAATATATACATCTTTACCTTACTGAGTATATGTGGACGTAATATAGACTTGGAAAAGCCTAACAATGCTTCTAGGCGAACAGCAGCCTGCGGTTGAACACAATTCATCAGATCAGAGATAACATTTGTCTACCAAAACAAATATATAGTGCCTGAAAGCAACTCTTCACATCATACCATGCCTCCACTAGTCGTCCAAGGTATTGCCTTCCACCTTCTAACAATACTTGTAAGAATCCCGAGGGCCTCATCGAGCTGAAAAATTATAGGAACAAAAAAAATCACCAGACAAGTACATATTATAAGAAAATCTTAGACATCACATAACAGATGAAGCAATTTTCAATTCACTAGAAGGACCAGCACGTTTATACCTGACCAGAATTGAGAGCTGCTTCCATCAGCAGATTATCAGCTTCTTGTTGGACAGCCTTGGAGATTCTTCCGGAAGAATCTGGCCATAGGCGAAGATACAGGTTTCTAACCATGCCGTAATCTCCTTGGACAGCAAACGCACGCATCATAGACATGTACAAGTGCGGCTTTGGTCTCAATTCTACATCATCTCCGCTTCTCTTCAGTATTTCACCAAAGACACAAAGGGCCCCTGTGAAACAGATTCAATAGGGATCCTGAGACTCGAAGCCCATCTAATTACCAGATTCAGAGAGCAATAAATTCATAGTAACATACCGCTCGTTGAACCACACTTTAGAAGAGCATCAACGACTGCTGTAAATGCAGTCCGGTCAATGAACAAGCTATCACACAATTTCATTTCCAGATATACTTCTTGAAGCGATGTCAGATCCTTCGCATCTCCAAATCCCTAAGAAGTAGGAATCCATCACATATGTCAAGTGTATAGCATTAAACTTAGATGTGTAAAGAGATCCACGGATTGCTCACTCACCTTCACCAAAGTGGTGTATGTTATAACATCTGGACGAAGAGAATCATCGTAGTATTCCTCTGCTTTCTCCTGAAATTTTGTAGAAAAACAAGACACCATAATTAACATGAGCCAAGCACTACCCCAGTACTACTCTGAGTATAAAACTACCCTTTTAAATACACACTTGTGACCTTCATTTCCTTTAGAAACTTCATCGCCGCATCCAAATCGCTACATTTGATGCAGGCATGGATCAAAGTATTGTAAGTTGGTCTATCAGGCTCCAATCCAAGTCGTAACATTTCATCCAGCAAAACCACTGCCGCTTGTGGAGATCCTGAGTTAATATACCCCTGGAAACACAACACCTATATAAAAAACTGCCTTTCCTATTGACAATGGCAAAAAAACAAGAAAACATAAACCATGAAGATGTTTCCCTCAGCCAAAATGCAACTATGTGTTACCAAGTACTGATAGAGTATTAATAGTAGAAATACGCTGTATATTGATATGATAACGATTCTCAACTTGTACCAAATACAAGCTAAGCCTAGAACCTAAGGATTGCACCTCAAGAACCCAACAAACTTTCTAAAAGGCCAAGACTTAACATTCTCCTAAGCCAACTCTTATCAAGTACCTTCATCAACAAGTTATAGATGAGAATAGACGGGCCGCCCTGCTCTAGGAGTAAAGTTCCATATCGTGCAAGTAGACCATTGGCACGCCGTAAATCTCCTGCACTAGAGCAACATCAAGTAGTTTTGCATCAGCCTCAGGCCAAAGAACAGTTACACTTCCAAGATTACACAATCAACACTAAGCAGCAGTCTGATTAAGCATGAGAAACTTGAAGAATCTTACCGGCATTGATCAGCGAGTCAAGCAGCCCATAGACAAGAGCCGATGACAGCTTTGGATTCCCAAGAGCAGTTCCTTTCTCTATAGACTCCATCATTTGAAACGCCTCATCAATCCTCCTAGCCTTTCCCAATCCCTTCACCAAATCCAAAAACGCTCCAAATCAAATTTCAAAAAGTTAGTTGAAACGACGAACAAGCAAAAAACTCACTCACCTTCAAGATAATGGCGTAAGTGATGGAATCAACGCCGCATCCACCAGGCTCCGCCATCTCATCGAACAACCGTAAAGCCAAATCGACATCTCCGCAGTGAACGCAAGCCTCCAAAACGGAGTTCATCACGATCGTGTTCAGCCTCCCATACCGTTTCTTAGCCGCTTCCACCTCCTCCACTATCTGATCCAGCTGGCGACGCCGCGTGAGGAGCACGATGCGCGAGGTGAGAGGCTTGAGGTTGAGACGTTTGGTGTAGCGATTCGCTCTGCCGGGGTAGCGCCGTCGCGTCGGGACGGAGCAGGAGGAAGGAAGGAGAGGAGTCACGAGAGCTGAAATTCGATTCATCTTCGAGGAGGAGCGGAGGCTAACTAACCGCCATTGATGGGCTTCGCTGTACCTTGGAGCTAAGCGGAAGTGGATAACGTCGGAGAGAATCTAAATCAGTCAGTTACTGACAGTGGCGGGTCGTACAAGACGGGGTTTGGGCCTTGGGCCTGAATATTGAAGCCCAGTAATTTCGTGAAGTGCTGCGTTTTGTCTTACTATTTGAAAGTCCCACATCGCTAAGGAAAGAAGGATGAGAGGGGATGAGAAGGAGTATAAAAGAGGAGGCGAGTCGACTTAGCAAATCATACCTTTCTCGGCCTTTTGGCTAAGATCAAGTGTAGTATCTATTTTTATCAGTTTAATATCTGATATGTGGTCCTTCGGACCACACGATATTAACTCTATTTTTTTAGGGTGAAGTGTTCGTTAAGGTAGCTTGCTATCTGGGTCTTTGCGAGTCGTCCATGCGTTGCACTATTGCACGGATCTGGCTCAACCCACCAAATCCCAAGTTTAATAATTTATGGATCTGGTCCTTGTATTAATTGTAGTATAACATTTCTCTTTATGTATGTTTACATTCGACTGAGAGTGACCATTTTTGGTTAAAAAGTTGGAATCACGGTTCACAGTGACGTGATTCGGTTGAATCTGTAGCTTTGGATGTTTTTTTTTTTTTTGGTGACTCGAATTAGATTATTATTACTAACTTTTTATATTTTAGCCTCGTAATTGTCGATGGCCGAAACATTGATACCCGTATCCGGTTATTGGAGATTTTCATAAACGTATAAAGAAAGATTTTGTGTTTCTTTGGTGTATATTTCATTCATACTCTTCATGAATTTACGCCTCTTAAACTTGAAAGTCAAAAGCGGATCTAGGAAGGGTTAAAAGATTAAACTATAAGTTATCAACAATAGATCCATTTCAATTAGAGGCATGATAATGTATATACTACGAACCTGATAATATATAGACATTAATTTGTTTTATTGGTACACCATCAAGAACTCTGACAGAGACCCTACACGTGATAAATTATCGAATTTTATTTTAATCTTCTTTAATAATGGAACCAAAAAGTATGAAATGATAGTCATATATTTGGATTTAGAGCAATAATACTAATCCTAGTGTAAACATGAAGCTATGGAAATTCCAAATTTATGGTATTTTTAATGATAGAAACCTAGCATACACCTTGATTTAAGTTTGTCATTGTATGCTGCCTAGTTTTCTTATCATCCATCTTAATTTGTTTTGGGAAATGAAAACATATTTTGTTATTTTTTTTTTTTTGAAAAAATTTTAAATTTTATTTCAAAAAAAAACCTTTGTACAGAGTTTATACTGCTACCATATACAAAGACTACTCATTCAAAGGAACATTTAAAAGAATATCAAACTGTGTAAAATCTGTTATCTTCTTCCAAACCAAACCTCCATAGTTTTCTCATACTTACTTCCTTTCCTTCTAAGTGAGGTTATCCTGTTTCTGATTTGCTTATCAAGTCGATTCACCATACACAAAGCTGGCATTGTTGGATCTCCCACTCTCCTAACATTCCTTTCAAACCAAAGTGCATATATCACAGCTTGAAAACAATATCGAAACAGGATGGACAAATTCTTTTCATGCAGCCCTGTTATCACCAGCTGAACTGCATTAACCCATTGGTGAACACTCCTCGAGCCAGCCAAATCCTTCACTACCCCATACCATACTTCCTTAGAGTAACTACAATAAAAAAATATGTGATCCCTCGTTTCTGTTGTTGCTTTACACAGCCAACAAATTGACTCAGCTTGTGGATTCCATTTAAGAATCCTGTCCCCTGTAGCCAGCCTGTTATGAATTGCCAACCAAGTAATAAAAGCAAACTTTGGAGTAGCTTCGGAAAACCAAATCCCCTTTGCCCAAGGAACCTTTAGGGACCGATCCCGAATTAAATTCCAAGTTTGAGAAGATCTGAACATCTCCTTAAAATTCCCATTCTCCTGCTTCCATAGATAGATGTCATCTCCTCCAGTTAGACCTCTACTCCTTAAATCCAATATTTCTCGATCAATCAACCGTAGAGTGTTAACTCTATGCCTCCTTGCCCTATATATCTGAATAGCTCCCTCAACTGTAGTATGTATAGGGATACCAAGGTCCATGCTTCCTCTGTCTCTAGTCATCTCGATCAATCTACCCAAAGGCGACCATTTATCAAACCAAAAAGAAGAGTTTGAGCCATTGTTTACCTCCACTTTAGATAGCTGCATTGCCAAAGGTCTGAGACGTAGCAATTTCTTCCACATCCATGAACCTAGACTGCTTGTCACCTTCACACTCCAGAAAGAGCCTTTGCGAATGAGATACTTCCAAATCCATCGTACCCAAAGAGAATCACGAGTTGATAAAATCCTCCATATGAGCTTTAAACTTGAAACTCTGTTCGCAGTGGCAAGGTTTTTTAGGCCTAAACCTCCTTCATCTTTTGGCTTACAGACATCTTCCCAAGCAATCTTTGCTTTTCTAGTTGACAGGGTAGGACCCGACCACAGAAAAGCTGAACATATGCTGTTAATTTCCTGGATACACTTGTTTGGAAGCCTATAAGCCGACATCCAAAAACTGGTAATACTGTAGATGACTGATCCAACAAGTTGTAACCTTCCAGCAAAAGTCAAATGTCTCACTGTCCAAGAAGAGATCCGGCTTCTGATTCTAGCAATTAGAGGGCTATAATCGTGTACATTCATCTTCTTTGTTAGAAGAGGGAGACCAAGATAGCGAACTGGGAGAGACCCTGCTTCAAAGGGAAATTGCTCTAAAATAGCTTCACTGTCTTCTGCTTTAACCCCTGCTAGAAACAGAGTAGATTTCTCAAGACTAATATTGAGTCCCGAAATTTCAGCAAACTTCTTGAACACTTCCAGCACCCCTTCAATAGACCTCTTCCTCCCATCCGTAAAGACCAATACATCATCAGCGAAACAAATGTGAGTTAGGCGCAACTCTTTACAGTAAGGATGATAACCAATTTTCTTCTCAATAGCGGCTTTATCCAGAAGAGTTGAGAGCACTTGCATACAGATTACAAACAAATAAGGAGATAGCGAACATCCCTGGCGCAAACCTCTCTTACTATTAAAATATCCCGCCAGTTCTCCATTAACCTGAACCGAGAAAGAAGCAAGCTCAATGCACTTTCGAATCCACATAATGAACTTCACCGGAAAATTTAAAGCTTCCAACACGGTTAGCAGGAAAGGCCACTGCACAGAGTCAAAAGCTTTTGAAACATCTATCTTGACTGCACATCTCTCTGTCACTGATTCTTTATGGTAACTTTTCACAAGCTCCGATGCCAACAGAACGTTCTCCATAAGTAATCTGTCTTTGACGAAGGCAGATTGATTCAAAGATATGAAGAGAGGAAGTAAGCTTTTCATCCTGTTTGCTAGAAGCTTTGAGATGACCTTATATAACACATTGCAGCATTAGATTGGACGATAGTCTTTCATGAGGATTGCATCATTCTTCTTGGGAATAAGTGTTAGAATGGTTGAATTAATCCCCTTTGGCAGAAATCCCTTATCGAAGAAAGACTGAATGGCGACCACAAAATCTCCTCCAATAACTGACCACGAAGCCTTAAAGAACTCACTCGTAAACCCATCTGGACCAGGAGATTTATCCGCAGCCATAGAAAATAAAACCTTCTTCACTTCCTCTGCTGTGACTTCCTTCATAAGCATTCTTCGATCATCCTCAGAACACTCAAAACTGAGAAGAGCTTTCATATCTTCTATATTTGTCCCACAATATTCCGAGGGAATATGAGTTAGAAACTTTTGAAAATGATCCACTGCTTCCTGTTTTATATCCTCTTGAGTAGCTGCAATAGTTCCATCCGAACGTTTGATTTCTCTTATGGAGTTCCTGATTTCCCTTACTTTAGCTGCAGTATGGAAACTTTTATTGTTACCATCACCCACATCCAGCCAGTGAATCTTTGCTCTTTGGCTGATGATTTTTTCCTCTATTGCGGAAAGAAAAATCCATCGCCTATACGAGACAGATTCAGCTTCAATATTGCTCTGAGTGGGATCTTCTAACGTCCTCGTCTGATTATCACAAAGCGTCTTATAAGCTTCTCTTGTCTTCTTTACTATATCACCCACTTTCTCCTTACTCAAACTCTTCAAACTCGGTTTCAAGGCCTTAAGCTTCTTCGACAACCTGAATAAAGCTGAAGTCGAGTTAAACAGAGGCTCTGTCTCAGCCCAAAAATCTTCAATCACCTTAAGAAACTCTGGCATCTCCACCAATGCGTTGACAAATTTAAAAGGCTTCCTTGGCTTCATAACTTCACTCTTTATAATGATCCTACACCTTTGATGATCCGAACAACCTCCCGCTTCAAAAACACAATATGATTGAGGATATTTTCTCCACCATACCTCATTCATCAATGTGCGATCCAGCTTTTTACAAATGACTCCATTATCCCTTTTATTGCACCAAGTAAAACGAGGTCCCTGATATGTCATATCTATCATGGAACAATACTGCACCACTTCCTGGAACTCTCTCATCCCCATAGCGTCATGAAATGAATCCAAACTAGAATGCTCAATCCCATTAAGTATCTCATTATAATCCCCCAGCACAATCCACGGAGCTTTCCTAATAATAGGAGAATCTTGATGCACCTTGAGATCTTTCCAAAGCTCTCTTCTTTCTTCCACCAAATTATAACCATACACAAACGAACAGAATATCTCTTCCACCATTCCTTCCATAAGCACAGAAACCGTAATGAGCTGTGCACTCTGAAAAAACGGGGTTACTCTCACCCCTGGACTCCAAATGACCCATAACCTTCCAAGACGATTATGCTCATAGTTTGTAAGATAATACCACCCCGGGAAAACATCCTCCAAAATCCTCCTAGCTTTTACTTCCTTTACTCTAGTCTCAATAAGACATCCAAATTGAAACCCACATTTCCTCACCCAATCCTTTACCACCTTATGCTTTGACTTTTTATTGAACCCTCTAATATTCCAGAAAAATCCTGACATATTATTGGCGTCGGGTTTTCTTTTTGTTCAGAGAACTAGGATCTGCATCCTGAGTTTTCTGCCCAACCTTATCCTTGAAATATCTGTGGTTCACCTTTGATTCCCTTGGAAGCATTTTACGAGGGATAACCTCTTCCTCCTCCTTTTCATTTTCTTGATCCTCTTCCTCTAACAGATCTTCATTATCCTTTTCACCCCTCTCTTCCTGATCTTCCATCAGAACTGAGAATCTAGATTTAGTGAGAATAGATTGCTGTAAAACCTCCAGATCAGAATGAGATGGAGTTCTACTCATCCTCCCGGGCGAGACCGTTAACCACTCTTTCTCTTCTTCACCCTTCTTCTCGAAATTATTAGACGTCTTTTGTATACTTATATTTCCTTCTGTAGTACTTTCTGATTCCTTTTCATCCTCTTTTTGAATTGTATCTTGTGAGATATTCGGGGATACATCAACCACCTTCGCCACTTCAATCACTACCTCCTGATTCTCCTCAGATATTCCCTCCTTCTTCTTTCCACTATCCTCTCCTCCTATTTCACCCTCTTCTAAAACCTTTTCCTTTTCCTTTTCTAAAGGGCAGCCTTTAGCAGAATGACCCCATTTCTCACAGCTGGAACATTTTGTTGGAAGTCTCGGATAGGTATACTCAACCAGAACTTCCTCACCCTGTATATTAAAGTTCATCTTCCTTGGCAAATCCTTCGTGAGATCCACCTTAACGAAAATTTTTGCCACATCAATCTTTAGACACTGAGCAGTCTCCGGGTGTAACCTCACAGGACTACCAACTGGACTTGTCAGATAACTCAACCCTTTCCACGAGAACATCTTCTGTGGGACATTTTTGATGTGAACCCACATCGGAATGGACTGAGCTGCTGGCTTCTCCTTCTCTGTAACCGGTGACCACTTTGCCATAACTACTGGCACTCCTGCTAGATTCCACATTCCCCTTCGCAATATCCTGTGCCTATCCGCCTGGTTAGGAACTCTAAACTTCATCATGGTTGAGTTCACCTCAAACACCTCAACCCTCTGTGCTTTATCATTCAGATTCCATATCTTATTTACAATCGCGTGAACTTTAGCAATATGTGGAGCTTCCTCTAGGAATTTCCCAATAAGAAAATCCTCCCATAGTGGCTCAACATCTTTTGTGATCTCCTCTGGAACCATCACTGATCCTATTCCATCCTTCATAGTTACCTCCACCTCGTACTTCTTCAACACTTTTTGCCCTTGAACCGCTCCGATCCACGAGCCCTTAGATCCACCCGGAAACATGTTCTGGTTTGATCCACCTTGCTTACTCTCCAGAGCCGGAGCCCTCGGCGAGCCTTCCTCCGATTTCCCACTTTCCGATCTCTTCGAATCCGTAATCGCAACCACCTCACCAAACGTTGTTTCCTCCCGAGATTTACCCTCACTCCTCGAAAGTGGAGGTAATTCCGGCGGATCCGCCGTAGACATGCCGTCGTCGAACGAGAAAATCCCAATCGCTTTTTCGCCTTTTTTTCGCCTCTCAAAACGGTGCGTTTTTTGGAGTTTTTTGGATTTTATTTTATTTTAAACATATTTTGTATGTTGCCCTAAAATGACATATTCACTTGAATATTATAGCTAACTCAACTATATAATAAATATTATTGACTGAAACCAATGCAGTCGTTCACAACAAGAAGTTATGAATGCCCCAACAATTGACAACTAACAAGTATTTGATCACACTCAAAATATATACCTTATTTTCTATTTTAGTTATAAACTAAGACTTCTTAAAACATGCAAACATGTTAAACTTAGATGGATTAAGTCTAACAAGCTATAATATTCTGTAAAATTAGAGACATAAGTATGTATAGGGCGATTCCTCCATTATATTAAAATCCAGCTTTCCACACACATAAAATATACATTTCACAAAAAAAGTACTCATTAAGAAGAAAGATGAAAAGGATTGGTCCTGCTCTAATCGAGAGTTAAATTAAACTAATTAACAAATCCGCAATTTAAGGATTCGTGTCCCCATCCATCTAATATCTCCACATTCTCGTCCTTCTTCGAACTCGTAAGAATAACATTATCCCTAATCCTCAACACGTCCATTTTTGGCGCGAGAGCAAAACAAAAACACAAACACAGAAGAAACATGTTTGTAAAGATCAACTCCACGTGTTGGTCGCCTACAGTTCCACGTAGCAACTATGAGGATGACATGATACATGGGTGGGCTAATCACATATTTATATACTAGTAGCAAGTAGCAACTAGCAACTACGGGGACGGGACAAGAGCCTCCGGGCGCCGTTCAGATCGTGGGACTACATAAGTTCATAACATAAAATGGCTTAGCTGTTGTCTTTCTTATTTAAAAATCTAAAAGGCCCTTTAATCAAATAATTCTGATTACTACTATTATTTTTTCTTAAGTACACTAGCTGATGATTTTTATATTATAGAAAATGGGATTGGTTTTCGACAACTAATTCTGTGCCATTACAGTTGTTGTCCGCTCCATTTAATTGGTGAATAAATGGGGTTTTATTCATTTTTAATACATAGTTTCGTCCGTCTTTATGGTTTCTCCTTTCACAAAATTCAAATTATTGATCATACTTCCCAACTGAAACTGAACTGAAGAATATAGTTTCAGTTTAATACAAAAATATTGTAGTATGTTCGTTGCATTGTGGTACATGTGCTACCTTTGATATGCATAAAACACGAATGCCCTGAACCAATAATTCAAATATTTGTGTACGTTCGTCAAACAATCGACATTCCATATAGACTATATAGAACCACATGCATTATAAATTTAATTATTTCAGAGAAGAGGTAAAAAAGAAGTAAATCATTCATTCATTTGCTGTGTATTGATAGCTACGGGAAAAAAAAAGAAATGATCATTATCCTTTGAATTTCACGTCCAACAATACAAAAGTTTGGAGTCTTCATCAAACCATATCACGGACCTCGTTATTGTTATTCTAAAGTGAGTTATTATAATCATCCGATATATTTCTGAAAGCGTCACACAGTTCACATACCCCTTTTTTTTTTGCTAAATGTAAATATCATATTGAGATAATTGTTATACATAGCTAGATAGCAGCCATTATACAACGCTTGTTACCCAGGCAAAACAGTGAAAAAACAAGGTCACAAGAGAACAAATTTTACCTGATTTCAGCAGGTTTAAACTGAAACTTTGTTATACTCTACTTATATATAGTATAAAGAGTACATCATTGCCATGCACATGTAAATGTAAATGTAACCTAGTTCGTGTTAGTTCCATCATTATTACTAATTTACTACCATATGGTTGCATGGTGAATCAACAAAAAAAAAAAACAAATCGAGTTGCTTTGTTTATAACTGAACTGATTAGTTGTCTCTTGGCCGTCTAGTTGAAAAACCAATCTACAATCTTCTCATTTATATAAAACCGGTTAGTCCATTGGTTCGGTTTATCAAAGAATCGGCCAAATTATGAATCCGAACCGGTTAATGATCGTTAGTAATTGCCGCGCAAGTTCTTGTTACTCTCTTCGATACATTCAAAAAGGTAGGGTCCTTGAATTCATCGGAGCGTGACGTCAACGCGCTCCCTCGTGAAAAAACAGAGAACTTTTAGAAAGAACAGAGAGATGTGGAAATTGTGAGACGAGACCGAAACGTGTCGAATGCTCTGTCATTCGATACCCTGATTCGGTCCTCAGAAAGTAAACCAACGTGCACAGAGTAACGAGCGAGAAAGAGAGAGAAGAGAAAGAGAAAGAGTTTCGCCATTAGAATAGTCGAGTAAGAATATAATATACATTGACCTCTCTGTCTCTTGAGCAAGCAGCACATGCTCCTCTTGTAGTTTTTTTTTTCTCTCTCTCTCTCTCTATCATCTCCGTAAAATAGCATTTGTTTTTTTTGCTCCTATCTTTCACAATTCACATGCACCTCTCTTCCCAATGCTAATCTGAAGTTTTATTTACTCTACTCAAAGACGACGCCGACTCTCTTCAGATCTAACTCATTCATCTTCCTCTTCCTCTCTTCATTCTCCAGCATAAGGTAAAACTTCTGATCCAATTCATTTCTCCATTTCAATCAAATTTGTTTTTTTTTTCTTTTTCTTCATATCATTCTGTTTCCACCTTTGACTCCATCCATTTCATGAGTCTGTTAATACACACATGATGATCCAATTAATAAAGTTTCATCCTTTCTTTAAATTTGATTCTCAGTTTTTTTTTTCTTCTTTTCAATTAGCTAATATTTTCATGTAATAATATTAAATCTATGATCTTATTAGTAAATCAATGATCTTCAATCTGAAAAAAAAAAGAAACTGATCCAGATTTTTTCTTAGTGACTCTCAAAAAACTTTAATCTTTCCCAAAGCTTACCTTTTTTTATTTAACTGTAATTTAAAATTTTCCCGCTATTACATCAATCCCTATTGGTCCACATACTTTAGTCCTTTTTCAGACAGAGATACATTGTTCTGACTTGTAATCTCCTCTGTGTCTGAATTGTAGTGAATATAGTTTTTTTTTGTTGCTATATGAAGAGAAACGCTCATTAAATGGTCTGCGAGATGGAGACTGATCATCAGACCGAAGAGATGGACGTCGAAGTCTTATCTTCCATGTGGCCAGAAGACGTCGGAGGAACCGAACCAGACAACCAGTTCAACGTCGAGAAACCCGCCGGCGATTCCGACACCTTAAAAGAAGTCGACATCGCCGAGAAACGCACCATGGCGGATTTAAAACGTTTACCTGACCTCCTTGACACGACAGACCAAGGCTCCTCTCAGCTCACCAACCTCGTGAAACAATGGGAGTATATGCAGGACCACGCGGTTAGGCTATTGCGAGAAGAGCTCAAGATTTTGACTAAGCAAAGAGAAGAAGCCGAGGCCAAGGAGCTTAAGATCATAGAGGAGCACAACTTCGAGAGCGAGGAGCCTGAGAACGTTCCGGTTTTGGATGAGAGTAGCGATCTTTTCCGCAGGTTTAAGGAGAAGAAGAGGGATAAGTTGGTCGGTAGGAAGAGGATTGAGATCGATGAGGAGTTTGATACTGTTGCGTACTGGAAGCAGAAGGCGTTGAGCTTGGAGAAGATGCTTGAGGCGAGTACTGAGAGAGAGAGGAGGTTGATTAAGAAGTTGAATGAGAGTTTGAAGACTATGGAGAGTCACTCGGCACCGGTCGAAGAGTTGACTCAGAATCTTAAAAGAGCTGAAGGGTTCTTGCATTTTATTCTTCAGAATGCTCCTATTGTTATGGGTCATCAGGTAAGTAAAATGTTTGATTCGCGTTTATTCACAGATTTGTTGATCGTAGATCAAGGTTCTAAAAATCGGTATAAGAAGCAACTCAGTCTTAATCGAAACCATTTAAAAAAAATAACTGATTTATATTATTCAAATCAGTTTAAACTGTTATAAATCGTCTAAAATTAGTTTTAGTCGATATAAATTAGTCTAAATAGGCAATAATGTTAGTTCAAATTCACAATTTTGTCTAATTGTTTTTTTTTTTGTATATCTAATTTTGATAATTAAATATGAAAACTAAAATATTTTATATAAGTGTAATTATACATAAAATAAATCAATAATTAATTAATGTTTCTCTGATTCTCTGCTTTTTTTTTTTTTCAGGATAAAGATCTACGCTACTTGTTCATCTACAATAAGTTTCCTACACTACGAGAACATGTAAGAGACAAAGTAAGTTATGTTCTTGTTTGTCTTCTCGTTTACTGATCATGTTAATACTCAGGACATATTGGGGAAAACAGACGTTGAGATATTCCATGGAGGTGGAGTTAAAGAATCCGAAGATTTCAAGAGAGAAGTTCTTGAAAAAGGAAAAGCTTCAAAGAGAGAGATCACATTCGAGACAGACTTGTTTGGTTCAAAGACTTTTTTGATATACGTTGAGCCTGTTTACAACAAAGCTCGCGAGAAAATCGGTATAAACTACATGGGAATGGAAGTAACTGATCAGGTGAGGAAGAGAGAAAAAATGGCTAAACTTAGAGAAGACAACGCGGTGAGAAAGGCAATGGAATCAGAACTGACCAAGACCATTCACATTACTGAGGAGACAATGAGAGCTAAGCAGATGCTGGCGACGATGTCTCATGAGATAAGATCACCATTGTCAGGAGTAGTGGGGATGGCTGAGATACTTTCTACTACAAAGCTGGATAAAGAGCAGAGACAGTTGTTGAATGTCATGATCTCTTCTGGTGATTTGGTGCTTCAGTTGATTAATGATATTCTTGATCTCTCCAAGGTTGAATCAGGTAATGTTTTCAAGTTTTGGTCTTGTTGTGTGGTCATTTTTCAAGATTCTTGATGACATAACCACATTGGACTGGTCTATTGGTAAGCGGACTTTGAGAAGACTTGGGTTCGAAATATCCCAGGATACTAAATTTGTGTGGCCATGCGGATATAAGTTCATGATTTGGACCTCATTTGAAAATTTATCGATAGTGTCTATCAGTAGACTGCACCTACCATTAGAGTACCTACCATTAAAAGATTAGTTGGAGTCCTTCCATAGGCTTGGGATACCCATGTTAATAATAATTAAAAAAATTCTTGATGACGTATGGTGTTTTTGTGTGTTGTTTTTAGGTGTGATGAAGTTAGAAGCTACCAAGTTTAGGCCAAGAGAAGTAGTGAAGCATGTGCTTCAGACAGCTGCTGCATCTCTGAAGAAAGAACTGACATTAGAAGGGAACATTGCAGATGAAGTCCCTATCTTGGTTAGTACACAAAGAGATAATGTGGTAAAGTCGTTGTAATCTAACTTCTTTTTTTTCATGTTTTTAGGTAGTTGGAGATGTTCTAAGGATCCGGCAGATTCTCACCAACTTGATCAGCAATGCTATCAAGTTTACACATCAAGGAAAGGTTGGCATCAAACTCAAAGTGATACCAGAACCATCCTTTGCAAATGGTTTGGAGTTAAACGCAGACGCTGAAGAACAAAACGGTTTGACTGAGACTGAGACTTCGGTTTGGATTCGCTGCGATGTTTATGACACTGGAATTGGAATCCCAGGTAAGCCAGAAAGCTCCATAACATCAAAATACAAAACTCCAGCTAAGCTAGTTATTGATACGGTCCATGTTTTATTGTGCAGAAAATGCTCTTCCTTGTTTGTTCAAGAAGTACATGCAAGCAAGCGCTGATCATGCCAGAAAATACGGTGGAACTGGTCTCGGTCTCGCCATTTGTAAACAGCTGGTAGAGCTAATGGGAGGTCAACTTACTGTGACGAGCCAAGTCGACTTAGGTTCAACGTTCACGTTCATATTACCCTATAAAGTTGCAACATCGAATGACCATTCGGATGATCAAGATGAGTTCTCTGATATGGTGGATCATCAACCCGAACCAGACGACTCAACCGAAGGATACTTCCAGTTTAAACCGCTTCTAGGATCTATATACTCTAATGGCGGACCGGTCATTGGCAATAACTTCTTACCTCATAAAGTTATGCTCCCTAGTCCTGTTAAGCTCATCAACGGTCAAAGCGAGGCTGTTCAGGTTGAAAACGGTGGTTATATGGATGGACCAAGACATGAAACCCGGTCTGGTCACTGTCCTGAATCACCTCATCAATATGAGAATGGGAATGGTCCATGTCCCTCTAAGGAAAGCGAGTCTTGTAGCAGTTCACAAGCTAGCTCAGAAATGGAGTCAGAGTTTACAGTTTCATCTCCTAGGGAAGAGGAGAAAGCTGAGACAGTGGTCAAAGAGACATCAAAGCAGCCAAAGATTCTGCTTGTGGAAGATAATAAAATCAACATCATGGTTGCCAAGTCGATGATGAAACAATTAGGCTATACCTTTGATATTGCTAATAATGGAGTTGAAGCTATAACTGCTATTAACGGTTCTAGCTACGATTTGGTACTCATGGTAAGACTATTATTCTCTAAGATCCAAAAGACTTCTCCTTCTCAAACTCACTTAATCTAAAAAAGGCTTATGAATCAACTTGGGTTCACAGGATGTGTGCATGCCTGTACTGGATGGTTTAAAAGCTACAAGACTGATCCGTTCGTACGAACAATCTGGGAACTGGGATGCTGCAGTAGAAGCTGGAGTAGACATCAAGACACTGGAGGATAAGCAACTCTGTGTGCGTTCCACAAACCGGCTGCCTATAATCGCGGTTAGAACATATTCTTCAAATAACATTGAACACAGAGCTCTAATGGTTAACTTTAACGAGTAAAATGGGTTGTGGATTTTTTTTTGCAGATGACGGCAAATACATTATCAGAGAGCTCAGAAGAATGTTATGCAAATGGTATGGACTCTTTTATTTCGAAACCTGTAACGTTGCAGAAACTAAAAGAGTGTCTAAAACAGTATCTGCATTGAGAGATTTCAGAGTTTGGTAGTATGTGCGTGCTGTGTATAAAATGTGTAGGGAAAAGTTTTGGAGAGCTATACAAAGTAGCTTGCTCTCTTAGAGATGTACAGTATCAATAAAAAGCTTTGTCTTCTTTATTTATTTGTGGGAAGTTTATGGCGAGAGAAACAAGAAAACATTTTATCAGAGTTAAGCAGCCAAACTCTACATAAACAACAAGAGAGCATAATCAAGCTGGCTTATCTCGATTTCTGTTGGCTGTAACGTTGTATTCCATGAACATCTACAATCCCTGGAGGGAAGACTGGATCCGTAGCTGCTCTAACCGCAACTTTTGCAACCGATTCAACATTCACCGGAGGTGTGAACAAAGGTCCGACTAACGGGAGCTGGTTCAGCGGTTTTGCTTGTTGAAGAACCTACAAAAAAGCCACAAGCATGATGAATAAAGAAGGCTGTGTCTTTTGAGAGATATTGCGGTAAAGAAGGAACTCTCTTACCATCTCCATTGGTGAGCCAAAGACTCCCAATGGGATCTTCATGCTCCCAACGCTGCGAGTTCCATATATAAAACCAGGCCGCAAGACTATCCCTGCACAACATTAACCAAAAAATGGTTAGGAGTCATAGAGAGTTTCGTAATTATGACATGTAAGCTTACCTCCATAAGCAAATCTTGTGAGCAGCTCGGTCTCAGCAGCTCGCTGTAAGGATCAAAAGATATGTCTTAAGACAATGTACCACTAACCAAAAAGGGCTATGCAAAAGCTGTTGTATACCTTTCCCTCATAGTATCCGCTCAACAAGTAGTTGGCTAGACCGAAATCAGCAGCAGAGATATAGACAAATCTTTTCACACCTAATGAACAAAGTGTACCCAATTAGAACGCTGGTAAACTATTGTTCATCCAATATATTTTCCAAGATGCCATTGTGCTTAAAGTTGTAGCACACTAATTCACATAACTTGTGTTTCCCCGCTCCACTAATCCTTACAAAAAGCTCGAAGAGCAACTAAGTATTGAATGCCCTATGGTCACTCAGTGTGTATCTTAGAAATATCACATGGCTATCAAAAAAAATTGGCCTATGAAAGTATTTATACAGCTCTCTGTAATGCAAATAAAAAAAATATGCATACCTTTCTCTGAGGCAGCTCTAATTGCGTTGATATTTGCAGTCCCGTTAATCTTATACATATACGAGTTTGAACCAAAACCACCAACACAAGAGATCTGCAACAATTCATTCCGAATAAATTTATAAAAATGTACAGTTCAAAACACAAAAGGCTGCTAAGTAAGCTACATTATTCCGGATTACAGAGAAAAAAGACATACCACAGAAGTCACTCCATCAAGAGCATCTTTCAATGAATCAGATGACAGAAGGTTTCCTGAAGAAAAAAAAAAGTTTAAAATATATAAGAGGAAAATGAAGATAAAGGAAATAATCCAGCAAGTTCCTAAAACATGTTGAGGAGTTAGTTAACAGTACCTTGATGCCATGTTACTCTACTAGCCCATGACTCTTGTAAAGACGACTTACCTGATCTATATAACAACCCATACAAAATGGTTAATCACAAATAAATCAACTTCTGACATAGATTAGCTAAACAAGATTGAACACCTGCTAAGGCTAGAGACAGATAAGCCACGATCTAACGCTTCTTTACATACATGTGATCCAACAAAGCCATTTCCACCAAGGACAAGCAACTGAGAAGAATCGAAAAGCGTAAAGTTCCAAGATCATGAACAGATAATCACACTATGTTACCTTCTCAGTAGGAGGTGGAGGCACATGTACAGTCTCTGCTTCCTCCACACTAAACGGCTCATCGATTTTGTTAGAGTCTGTAGAGAGATACCTCCCGCCGCCACCGTATGATGCAGAAACGAACCTAATCTCAATTGCAACGACGAAAGCAAGAATGAATTAGCACAATCACCAAACCTAAATTACGGGGAAGAGCCACTCACCGTGTCTGAGCGAAAGACGATTTGAATCGGATCAAACGCGAAACGATCGTCCTCATTGTTTGGATTCGGAGTAGGAGAGAGAGAGAGAGAGAGTAGAGAGTCTGATGTCGACGGAGACGGAGACGGAGGAGTAACGGCCAAGAGCGCGGACACGTCGCCTCTTAACAAGCCTCCACGTAGACACTCTTAACCGGGAGGCTACGAGAGTCGCGCGCCTACGCGAGATCCATACTAAATTATTTGGGCTTTAATTCAAATGGGCCGAAGATAAATTTTCCTCTTTTTTTTTTCTTTTTACATCGACGTAGAACTGTTTTGTCGGCTTGAAAATTCACACGTTCTTGACGCAAACGGATAAACATCACGTGAGATGCATACTGTGGGTGAATGGGGTGACAAGGGTTGAATACCTCACTAATGGTGACAAGGGTTGAATACCTCACTCACTATTGCAATACCGGCCCGCTAATTCGTTCCCATTCATAAATTAACACATCAAATCTAAATTGTTTTCCTAAAAATGTAAAATGAAACCTTATGTAATAAAACAATTCAGAAATCAATATTTTGTTGGGTATTCTTCAAAAAATATATATATATATATTTTGTTGGGTAAATGCAGCATTAAACCTTACCAAAGAAGCAAAGGCTTCAATTATTTGTCTTGATATTTTGTTTTTGTTAGAACCGACCACGTTGACTCGAGTGGACTCACATTGCTTTCCGAGTATATCGTCTATAAATAAGACCGTAACACGGAGCTATCTACACACCAAACTCGAACAAGTCCAATCCAAATCCAAGAAAAGAGATTTTCAAACAGAGACTTGTGTCTTGATGATGATGGGAGGTACGATGGGTTCGAGCATGGCAAGTTTGTTCTTCCTCTGGGCAACTTTTCAGCAAATGTTCCCTGATCACCTCAAGATCGCAATCAAAGAGTTCTTTTTGTCTACACTCCAACAAGTCTCTTTTGTCCAAAGATTCTCCGACCACATCATCAACTTCTTCTCTCCTTACGTTGTCATCAGCTTCCCAGAGTACGAAGAGTACCGTTTCAACCACGCTTTCGCCGCCATCGACACTTACCTTGGCGCCAAAGCAATCGACAAAGCCCATAAGCTCAAGGCGAGTCAGGTCAAAGAGAGCAAAGGTCTAGTTTTAAAACGCGACGAGGCTAAAGTCAGAGATGTGTACCAAGGAGTACACGTCTGGTGGGAGCTTGTGACGACTGGTACTGATCACGATGGAGACAGAACACATAAGCTCACTTTCCATAGACGTGGGTTGGAGATAGTAACCGGATCTTACATTAACTACGTGGTGGAAGAAGGGATATCCATCGAGGCCACGACCAAGAAGATGAAGCTGTTCACGAATAACCCTAGTCTCAACTGGGATACCACTAGCAAGAAAAGCTTGTGGAGACGCATTGATTTTGAGCACCCGGCGAGTTTCCAGACATTAGCTATGGATCCTTGGAAGAAAGAAGAAGTTCTGAGCGATCTCGAGGCCTTCAGAAATGGGAAAGAGTATTACAAGAAGATTGGGAAAGCTTGGAAGAGGGGTTACCTATTGTACGGACCACCAGGGACCGGTAAAACCACGATGATCGCAGCTATAGCAAACCATTTGAACTATAACATCTATGATCTCGAACTCACGGCTATTAAAAGCAACTCAGAGTTGAGGAAGCTCCTCACCGCGACATCAAGCAAGTCGATTATCGTGATCGAAGACATTGATTGCTCTTTAGACCTAACAACGGGAGAAAGAAAGAGAGATGGTGATGACTTGAGCAGCAAGAAAGATAGTGAAAAGAAGGAACAAAGCGAGAGCAGAGTCACGCTCTCGGGGCTTTTGAATTTTATAGATGGTATATGGTCGGCTTGTGGTCAAGAGAGGATTATCATATTCACGACGAATCATATGGAGAAACTAGACCCGGCTTTGATCAGGAGAGGGAGAATGGATATGCATATTGAGTTGTCTTATTGTAGCTTCGAGGCGTTCAAGGTTCTTGCAAAGAACTACTTGGATGTTGATTCTCATCCTCTGTTTGGTGAAGTTGAGTCTTTGCTTAAGGATACAAATGTCGCTCCAGCTGATGTCGCGGAGAAACTGATGGCCAAGAATCAAAGAATAGAAGTAGACGGGTGCCTTGAAGACTTGGTTCAGAGTTTGGAGAGGAAGATGAAGGAACAGAGAGGTCAAGATGAAGATTAGCTGGTCAGAAGAAGAAATCTGGATTGTTTTAGGACAACCTCCGACTTATCTATCTTTTAATATATTTATGTAGTGTCTGATAGGATTCTATTACTGTCTCCAGCATGTTAGCGTACGTTACTACCTGAATTTAAACCTGTTTGAATGTGATGTATGAGTTTTAAGAATATTCTGTTTTTGAAGACCAATATTTAAATATAAAATTAGCAAGATTTAAGTTACAAATTACAAACACAAACCTAAATGAAGAGTTAAATCCAAATGTATAGATGTAATCATAAACATACATTTCATATTAAATACATATGTAATCCTAAATCCAACCACAATCAAGGATCTGTGAGTTTGTTTGCTGTCTTTTGAGGGAACGCTATGTACCTTATCGGAAACTCAGAAGTGTGCATTATCTGGTTTATTCACTCTGATGATGTCCTCTGAGTCGACCTGATCTTGCTTACTTTCACTGGATGAGATCTTAAGTTCTCCAACTTGCGGCATTAGATTAGCTTCGTTGGATGACGAGGAGCTGGGGTGGCTTGATGAAGCTGTCTCCAAGAAACGGACGATGACACATGTGATGTTGTCTGCACTTCCTCTCTTTATTGCTTCTCCCACAAGTTTCTTCGCTGACTCCTCTGGATCTTCAACTTCCTTAACCATCGCAACTGCTTCCTGCATAATATAAAGATTGTGACAACTAACAACTATAGAGGTTAAGTAAAAGAAGCAATTTAAACGTTACAGACCTCATTAGAGAAAACATCCCATAGCCCATCACTTGCTAGGATCAGAAACTCAAGAGAATCATCAATCTTTTGCCTCCTGGATTTCTGGATCAGCAACAACGTATTGCTTCAGAAGACGATCACCAAATGCACGAGAAACTGCAAGAATACCTCCAACCCTCCAAGTTCCTATTCAATTAATGAAAGCAAACACCAAACACACATACATTTAAGACTATCTATTGAGAAAAAGTATGAACCAACAACAACTGTTACATACCTGCCCACATCACAAACCCACCAGCATTCTCAATCCTTTCACGCTCATCACTTTGGTCTGGTTTATGGTCCCTTGACACAGCAATGGCTATAACCACACAGAATCATGAGAAAAAAAAATCATCTGAATAATTACAACAAAATAAATAAACAATCATAACTGATGTACTAAACAAATTAACTACCATTTCCGCCTCTGCTGATAACAGCTCTTGAATCACCAACGTTGGCAACAATTAAACGATCACCAATAAGTATAGCCGTCGAGGCAGTGGAACCAGCGTCTCTATTGTGACTATTCTCTGACTTGAGAAGTTCAGAGTCTGTATGGTTATAAGCATCAGCTGGAAAAAAAAAATTAACGCCAATTAGACCGCAGCATGGATAAATACATTGTGTTAAAAAAAAAAGTTTGTTCAGGTTCTTGAGGGAGTGTACTTATAGCTGACTTGGTGTCAGAGATGAACTTTGGATGAGTGATTAGATTACTGAAAAGATGACGCTTCACATACTCAGCTGCTCTGGCTCCACCATGGCCTGCCAAAAACAACAAGTATACAGTCATCCCAAAACTAAGCCTACAAGCACTACCAGAACCAATCTTAAGGTCATGCATGACTCATGGCACAAGTGAACCATCAAGATTCATAGGGTGAACGATCTATTTCCCTATCAGAACTATCGTATAGCATCAGATACTCACCAAACTATAACTTCGTGCTAAAATTCGATAAGTTTAAATTGTAAACTTAGTTGGTTATTAGTAAATCGATTAAAACCATGGTCTATGGATAATTAAGTTCCCGACTACCAATTTGGGGAGAAATAAATTTAAACTTATGATTTGGGGAGAAATCATAGTTTGATGACGAGATTAGTTTTCTTGAGAGAGGTAAACATATACATACCATCAAAAACTCCAAATAAACCAACGATTTGTCCATCGATACCGTCGATCCTCGTCTCGAAAAAGTCTTCCATAGACGATCTCTTCCCAGCGGAGCTCGCGTATCCATAGCTGAATTTTCCGTTCTGGCTGAAACCGAATCATGTTAACAACACAAGATCGATCGAAGATCCTCGATAAGAATTCAAATGATCAAAACAGAATCAATCACGTGAGAGATACGTAGATCCAATTCCAATCGAAAACAAAAGTGAAACCACAGCTAGAATCAAATAATCAAGAGGCGGTTATGAGATTGAATTTGACCTGAGACCTCCGCCGCTCGCCGGAGTTTCAACGGTCTGCGTCGGGTTGGAACACGACAACGCCAAATCCAGATATCCCATAGCTTCTTCCACGAAAATTTCAAAAGGTAAATCTGCTCGGGATGTTCTCGTCTAGCCTGAAACTTCCATGAAAGAATCACGAGGAGAGAGAAGAAGAAGAAGATGATGATGGGGGAGAGATTCACGTGTTTGATCGACGTTTCGAGAGCATATTCCGGCGAACGATTCATGGTAATTATAGAAAGTAGAAAGATCTTATCACAGAAGAACGAACACACACAAGTCAAAAACCGCTTAACCAATGGCGCGTTGACAGATACTGACACGTGGCGCTCGTTAACCGGTGGTTTGACTTTAATGTTTTATTAACCATCAACATTGACCATGGGCCTTAAAAATGAGCCCATGGACCTGTACTTTATTAACTTAATTAAGGATAAGACTATTCCTACTGCCAAACAGTAGCGTAAAATAGGTGCTTTCATATGGCAGGTATCTTCAGTGGCGTGAAACAGTCTGTTGATCCTTTTCTTTCCATCAACACAGAAATGTAAGTCTCTCTGAACCAAGATTCTACTGCAGAGCGCTAGAGAGTTGACTAGAAGATGTAACCAAGAGTGGGAACCACCACTGTCTTGGATCAACAATTTTATCTTAGCTGTAAGTGATATTTGAGTAGTCAGATTTTAAAACACAAAGATCACAATGTGGAATATGTCATAGGTTGAACTTTGGTTTTGTGAATAAATAAAAAGAGGTTTATTGATTATTACCAGCTACAAATGTCATCTTCACGCCAACTAGTTAGCTTTTACTGAATATGTTGTTTAGTTTTAGTTTTTTACTGGACCTATAATTAATAATTCGGATCAAAATTATTCATAACTACTAATATTTTATCTATGTGCTTGGATACTCAAAATCCAGTATAGTGTATGAATTCAAACTATATTTTTAAAGATATGATTATTATATATTTTCAGTAATTGTTATTTTGTAATATACATGTAAAACTGTTTAATAAATATACTTATCAATCTATCACTCGCTCACTCAAATTACACGCTTAAATAATATTTAATGATTGTGCCAAATCCTTAAAATAAGTGTAACCATTTTTTCCTCTCTTTTTAACTACAACCATTCTGAGCAAAACCTATCCGTCCACCCGCCCTATCATACACAACTTGTAGCGTCATTTGCTGGACGCTCCCAAAGATGGCTAAGTCACCATCGTTGCCATTGCCTGCAAACGCCAAGCAAACATGCGATGCATTCAACGGATACAAAATCCCATTTAAGCCAAGTTCCACGGTGGTGCCGCCTCCGAAGGAGAACGAAACTTTCGGGACAGACATCGTGTCGAAACCTTTGGGATCGTAACACGTGTCCAAGAGTTCTACCGCGGATGCAGTCGTGTAGTTCTTCATGTTTTCCTTAAACGCGCCTCGCAATGCTGCATAGGCCTTGGGAGGGAGGCGAGTGATCACAGTGCCGGAGTCGATTATAGCACGAGGGTGTGAGAACACGGTTGATGGAATCTCCAGTTTCTTACCTCCCACGGTGATGCTTACTATATCAAGACCATATAAGTGCGTTTTTGGTAAGGATTTGATCGGCGTGTACTTGACGGAACTAGAGATTCCAGTGGATCCGAAGGTGAGATGGCCGGTTCTGTCGGGAGAAGGGAAACAATAAGAGAATATATTATTGTACTTGTTCGCTGTCTGCGAAGGAAATGAGAGTACGTGGCTGCTAAGGCCGAGTAGTCCAGCAGTGTTGTCGTTAATGTTAGCCTCTTTTTCACTGCAGCCAAAGTGAATGCCGGAGAAGACATCAGCGGTCGTTACGGTGAATTTATCCTCGGCGAGGTATCCCTCGGAAGACGAGTTATCATTGTAGTCGATGCTGTAGCAGCAACGAGACGCCGAACAGGGAATATCTAATCGAGGGGATAAAAATTTAAAACTCGGTTAAACGTAACAAAAAAAAACTGTAAAAATCGAACCTGTGGATCTGATATCATCACTACACACTCGAGATGTAGATGATACTGTGTTGAAGGAAGTAGACGATGAAGGATTAAAGATGTCTTTGTTTTTAGAGTTGCAAGCTAAACTTATATATCTACGGGATCTACCGCATTGCCTGCACTTTGTCCACGTCAAATCGCTGCCAGTGTCTATGATCAGTGGCTGGTTGTGTGTAGGTGTTCCGATTCCGATTGTCACGATGTAGCTCCCCGAACCGAGATCTTCCTTGCTCTTGCTCTCGTCCTTAACCGGTAAACCGGTTTGTGTAAGTCGGTCTTCCAAATTATTTGTCAGCTTTGAGTGGATAGAGTCCACTCGTGCTTGGTCGCGTCTGAGGATGTCTGCACGGTCGAGTTTAACAGCTTTGCCGCTCCTGAGAGGCGAGCACGCGCCGTGCTTGTGCACCACGCGCAGCGACGACTTGGTATCATATTCTGAGCAAGAAACTCATGTAAGCAAAAGACCCACAAGACGCCTAATAGAGTAAACTTGTTAGTTACCTTTTGAAGAAGGAACACAAGAGGATGAAGGAGAAAGAGAGCTGAGCTGGATTGTATGATAATCAACTCTTCCACTCTCTCTTTCTTGAGCTCCCTCTGTAAAACCCCTGTTGAGATATACACAGAGGAGTATTATGATATTCAACAGATTCCTAGCAAAGCTCATTTTGCTATTCCTCACAGCAATGTTATTTAAATTGTCGCTCAATTACGTGCAATTGATTGGTTTTATTTTATAACAAATATGTGTTGCCGGTTAAGCTCTTTGCTACCACATATATATCAGATAAGTAATGGACATGACGACGCCATTTCGTTTTTTGTCTTAACTTTGGCGTGCGTACTATAGGGGTTGTAATAGTCAACGACATACGATTATGTGGTTGTGGCTCTATACTCCCAAGTTTTCAAGTTTGGCGTGCTTATAACCAATATTCCACTAAATGTTAAATGTCATTCTGTGTCTATATTCCAAGTCTCAGAGTATGTAAGTCTAGCCGTTCTAAAGGGGTTGTATTGTTAAACCCACTAAATAATTGACTGAGCACTGACCTAAGTCAATTGCAAAGTATGCCACTGACCTGAGTCAATTGCAAAGTATGCAATGTTAAGACAATGCCCAAAGAAATTGAGTTTTTCAACAGTTTGAAATTTTTAATTTGAATTTGCACACAGCTTCTCCAATAGAAGGTATAACTGTTTTGTTGTATCATCCACACAAATTTATTTCTGTACACTTTACTTCACAGGCCCATAACGATTTCAGCCCAATTACACACTTGAATAACGGATAAAGCTAATTAATGCCAAATCCATATAATTAAATCCACCCCTTTTTTAAGCTTTAACTACACCCATTTGGAGCAAACCCGACCCGCCCGCCCGCACCATCGTACACAACTTCCAGCGTTTGCTGCTGAACGTTCCCAAAGATGGCAGCGTTAGTGTCATCGCTATTCCCCGCAAACGCCAAACAAACCTGCGACATCTTAAACGCGTATAGAACCCCCGTCGATCCAAGCTCCACAACCGCGCCGCCGCTGAAAGAAAACGCCACTTTCGGAATCGTAACCGTTTTTAACCCGCTGAGATCGAAACACGTGTCCAAGATCGAGACCCCCGACGCGCTCGGATACTGACTCATCTTCGCCTTGAACGCGTCTTTCAGCGCCGCGTAAGCCTTCGGCGGGAGACGAGTGATGACGGTTCCGGAGTCGATCAAAGCCCCCGGAGTTGAGAACACGGTGGGAGCGATCGCTAGCTTCTGACCTCCGACGGTGATCCCGACGATGTCGAGGCCGTAGAAGGACGTGCCTTCGGTGATGGTGGAGATCGGAGTGAACTTGACGGATCTGGAGATTCCGGCGGTTCCGAAGGTGAGATGGCCGGTGTAGCTGGCGGAGGAAGGGAGGCAGTAGGAGAAGATCTTGTTGTATGTTGTTGCAGTCTGCGACGGGAAGGAGAGCTTGTCACGGCCGAGTCCGAGAAGTCCGGCGACGCCGGTGAAGAGTCCTTGGTTGTTCTCGCCGCATCCGAAGTAAACGCCGTCGAATACGTTGGAGGTCGTTAGCGTGAACTTCTCCTTCGCGAGAAACCCGACGGAGAAGGATTGATCGCCGTATTGAATACCGTAGACGCACGTCGAAGCTGAGCAGCTTCCAGAGTTACCTAATCTCGGCGGGAAAAAAAACGGTTAAAATTGGGAAACCGGTTTAACATAACCGGATTAAAATTGAAAAACCGGTTAACAAAAAGTAAACCTGTAGCTGAAGAGAGAGAAGTACACGCGGCCGAAGAGCACGAGACGTTGTAGTACGAGGAAGACGAGGACGGGTTAAAGATTGGTTCCTTTTGAGAATAGCATGTTTGAACGCACGGCTCGCATTGAATCCACGTCAGATCGCTTCCTGTGTCGAAGATGAGAGACTGGTCGCGTTTCGGTGTTCCGATTCCGACCGAAACGACGTAGTTTCCTGATCCGAAGATGCTCCCGTCTTTAGCCGGTAGAGCCGTTGACTTGCTTTGTCTAACTCTGTCTGTGAGCTTCTTGGACAGTTTTGAGTGGATTGAGTTTACGCGCGCTTGGTCGAGTCTGAGGATCTCTGCATGGTCTGGACTCGTCGTGGCCTTGTCACTGGTTAAAGACGAGCACGTGCCGTGCCTGTGCGTCACGTGCAGTGAGGACTTTGTATTAGACGCTGAGTAGATAAGTTCACGTTAGACACAACAACAAAAATGCATACAGATTCTCCAAAAATAAACATTAGTATTATGGTGGTCGTTGATGTATTATTCATATATTATCTAAGAAAATAAAATAGAAAATTTCATTGTGATGTCAATTATTGGAGTCAACGTCACAGAGTTGTATTCATATTAATTAACTCACTTAACTAGCTAGCAAAAGTATTCATATTTTCAATCAAGCATGTATTACACATCTAATAATCATGTGCCTTACTGGCAGTAATTTGGCCGTGATTGTAACTTAATTGATATTAAACAATACCTCCATATGATCTTTACATAATAAGGACGACAAATATATAAAAGGACATACGAATAACATATTTATCTACCGTATGTATATAGCATAAACACAATGAATAATCATAAATTGAATTGACTAAGAAAATACTACCTCTGGTGGAAAGAACACAAGGTGATGATGATGAAGGGAAGAGAGAGCTTAGTTCTATAGTATGAGTTAAAATCTCTCCACTCTCTCGTTTTTGAGCTCCATTAGCACTACCCCAGTTGAAACATACACAAATGATTATTATGATATTCAATACATTCCTAGCAGAGCTCATTTTCTCTCCCTCTCTTCTTTGTCCCTTACAATAATAAAAAGTGTGACTCAATGCATGACAATGGTTGGTCCTTTATAAGCAGGCTCAAGAAAGTCTCTAGTGGAGGTTGTTAAACTTTAGAAGCAATCCAGTCATCCACATATCACATAAGTTAGGGGACTCCAATCGTTTCACTAACAAGTTGGATAGCGACACATCATCTAGCAAAGGAGCATTATTGTTATTTTTGTGTGTTTTGTCGTTCACACACCAAGCACAATATAATTGGATAGATATTCCATTACGTGAGTAGTAAACCTAGTAGGTGCCAAATAATGCATGGATGTGTATGGTGCTCATATATTAATTTGTGACATAAAATAAAGTTTCAATTATTTGCATCTCCAACGATAACACATGTTATTACTAGTCCTTTAATTGATGTCTCACTAGTTTTCATCATGATATTTCGGCCAGACGTTGGCGGTTGGCATATATAGTCAATTGATGAGTCTCTTATTACTAAGAATACAATACAAAGCAATAGCTAAGGGTGATTTAAACTAAATACATTTAGAGTAGTATCACTAGTTTTCATCATGATATTTTGGCCAAACATTGGATTTGGCAAGTCTGATGAGTCTCCTATTACTAAGAATACTATACAAGCAATAGGTAAGGGTGCTTTTAAACTAAATACATTTAGAGTAATGAAGTATCCAACAGAATGAAATCAATGCTTTATTTCATATCATATCACTTGATTCGATCTTTACTTATGCGTATACATGTAAGTAACATATCATATGTTTGTATTAATTGAGAAAAGAGGTGTTGCTTCACGAAATAATTCTCAACAACTAATTTTATATCATTTTCAGTAAGCATTCGGTAGATTAACTATTCTTCAGTTACATGCAAATTATCGTAAGATATTTCAAAGTTAGACGCTATGCACGCAATGATTGAGTGTCATTGTAACCGAAAACATTCATCTATGATTGAGATAATAAGTCCACAGGAACCTCAGTTAGTTGCATGGGTGGGCCTGGTTACATTTTCCGAAAAACAAAATTCGATTAGTATAATGAGTACAAGTGGGAACAAAACATTAAGATTCTTATGAAGAATCTTTATGTAGTGCCAGTGGGAGAAAGCTGGAATCTGCAGCCTAATTATCTAGAAATTTAGAAAACGACTAATCGCATAATCATGTGGGTTTTGGAAATTCGTCAGCCGTCCAAGTTCACCGTTCGGAGAATGTAGTTTCACTTGCCTACTCTCCGATTGCTTGAGTTCAGTTTGTAATAGAAAGTTAGTTTGTAAAATTAGTGTCGCAACCTTTAAAAAAATGGATGGTAAAAATGATTTCATTAGAGTTCATCATTCCATTTCAGGGTAGGTTACAAATATAGCCGCTTATCATATATTATATGTTAGAGAAAAAGGTAAGAAATTTTTTACTGGCTTTCACCAAAATCGTGGTCGATATTATTAAAAACTTGTATGAATATTTGACGTGTCAATAATGTTTCTCGTTGGTTGGTTCCAAATATGAAACCTCTACATTTTTTTTTACTGAAAGAAACCTCTACATTATTGAAAGGACTTAATTACATTATAATTTTGATTTAACCATATTGTATCAATAGAAGGTGGATGATTGATATACTATTCATTTACTATAGAAACAGCAAATGTCAATTCTAACATTTGTTATCACGACCCCTCTTTCAAGAAAAGAACCATGTGCTACATCATCAAGTCATCAAGATAAGTATAATGCAAAAGCAAATATGTTTAGTGTAAATAAATAAGTTTTCAAACATCGACGTTGAGTATACTAAAATACTAGTGTAAATAAATAAGTTATCGTGTGTCACACCACGAATTCATTTATATAGTTGCATGTATATCACAAGGTATTAACAAAATTTAAATCAAAATAATGATTATAATAAGTTTGTAGTTATAGGTCTAAAGAAAGTATATACTTTTTTAAAAATCTTTGTTTTTATTTGCGGTGGCTCTCGGCTCTCAACTTTTCTCTCTCTTTTATGAACTTCGAAAAATATACGAGAATATCTTGGTAAGGATTCTAAAAAAAAAAACTATACATCTAAAATAGAAAAATGTGGTTTTGTAATTGAATATCAATTATCTATTTATATTATTAAAATTGAAGTAAATTTTGGTACTGTTTGAAAACATGAATATAAATATAAATGAGAATTGTTTGGAAACATGGAAAACAGTATAAAAAAGAACTATAATATATTTTTAGTATTTTATTAATATAATTTATCTATCTATCTATCTATATTATTAAAACTCAAGTACATTTTGGAACTGTTTGGAAAAATGAATAACAGTAAAAATGAGAATTGTTTAAAAACATGTTTAGGGGTATAAAAAAAGAAGTATAATGTCTTTTAGTAATTTTATTAATATAATTATATTAATTATTTCTCCATATTTCACTCAGTTTAACAATTTCATCAATTAGATTACCTTAACAATACATCACATCATTAATTATATTATCATAATAATAATAGTGTATACTTTTATTTATTAGTTAATCAACATTAACTTTGTGTCAATTATAAAAGCTAAAATGTAAAATAACTGAGTTTTGCATATGGTAAAACGTTCGGTTTAGTTTATTTTACTAATTTTTTTTTTAATTTTAGTTTCAATGAGTCAAAAATTACGTAGCCAAAAACATAATTCAAAAACATGTTTTTATGAATAAAATAATAACTTAAATCAAAATAATAAAAATGCATTACATTTATTGTTACTTAATTTTTCACTTCATATAATTATTTTACTAAATAAAAAAAACTCTTTATGTTTTATTTAATTTAGCCAAACACATAGAAATAGTCATTTTTATTAATTTATAAAATCATTTAGGCATAAAAATTGGTAATCCATTTAGATACAAATTTTTCTTTTCGGATATCTTTTTTTTTTAAAAATTAGATCCGCTTGAATATTATATATTTATGTGTGAGTTTTGAGTTGAGTCTTTGTGAATCTGGATGAGTTCGGTTCTGATGTATAAAAACCTAAAAATATCTAAATAACAAATATCAATTTATAAAAATGTGATAACTGATATCCGTGCGGGTGCGGAGGTCAATTTCTAGTTGAACTTCTAGTTATAGATTAGGAAGCTGATTTATAGCATTGTGGGAATTTCATAGTTGCCACATTACATTCCATGAGATTACGTTTGTGTCTGTTTTCAACCGAACCTGTAAACGGTTGGGAAGCCCAACAATATATGGGTTGGTAAAAGGCCCATTAAACAAATTGCAGCATTGCGGCGGGAAAGCCTAATAATGGAATTTAAGATCCGTAAAGTAGCTGGATCCGGGTTAAAAGGATCCAAACCAAACGGGTTTAGCTCTCCTGGAAACAAAAAAAAATCTGAAGTAGGTGTATGAGAAGAAGATAAAGGATCCGATCTAGGTCGTCTCTTCATTCTTCTTCTTCGATATCTATCTCCCTCGTTGATCGAAGAGCTAAGGTGGAACATGGACAAAGGCAAAGCAGTGATGGGTGCTGGCCGGAGATGGGCCGTCGATTTCTCCGATCAATCCACCGTTCCATCTTCCCGCGACATCCTCGATCCACCTGGCTTCTCTCGTGCTTCTCCCGAACAGGTATTGGATTCAATTTGAAATTCGTACCGGGAATTGACTTTTGTAATTGCTACTTGATTGTGGATTCGTTTCCAGGATGATTCAGCAACGAGCCGCCAGAAGAAAGACGCTGAAGCTCATTGGAAACTTCAGGTTACTTAATCTCAAATCTCAAAGTCGCATTCTTTAAAGCCATTGACTCTTTAATCTCTGATGTATTATATATAAAAAAAGGAAACTTTTTGTTTTTGTTTTGGTGATGTAGATTTGGGTTTGATGTGGATGAATTATGAATAAAGTTTTGTATTTTTTTTTGTTTTTGGTTGATGGAATGAGAGCAGAAAGCATGGGAAGTAGCGCAGTCACCGTTTAAGAATCTGATGATGATGGGGTTCATGATGTGGATGGCTGGGAACACTGTTCATCTCTTCAGCATTGGTATCACTTTCTCTGCTCTTTGGCAGCCTCTCAGCGCCCTCCAGAGTGTTGGCAAGAGTAAGCCTAACCTTTGATTCATCACTCACATTAGTCATCCCACATTATATATGATATTTTTATTAAACTGATGAGCATCTCTACTAGAGAGTATAGGGTGCTAAATGGTGTGTTTAGATTGACTCTACTTGATTTACAATGTGCAGTTTCCTTTACTTTGGATACTATGTTTTGAAATTTATAACAACTGTCTCTGTCATCAACATCATCATCATGTGCATTCAGTGATATACAATAGAGGAATCATGTTTTATCAGGCTAAGCAGTTAAAAAAACAGACTTGTTTACTTGAAATGAATAATTATAATTAAGATGGAAAATAAAACACTCTCTCATGTATGTGGAGTGGCATTTAGTTCTGAATAAGAGATGAATAGAACCACTTAGAGAGGGATATTAGGGCGGTATATTATTACCATTTTTTATATAATTGGTTATTTTACTACTTGACATATCTCGTTCTTGTGCATTGTTTTGAGTCCAGAAGCTTGCATCCTTACATTTTTCTCTTGTGTACAGTTTTTGAGCCATTCAAGGACAACAAGGTGGAGCTACTTATGCCCAAACTAGTGTTTCTTGCCTTAAACCTTGGTGGGTTAGCTTTGGGTATCTGGAAGGTAATAAAAATTCCTGTTCTCTCATTCTTGCTCCTTTCTCCTTTCTTCTTAAGGCAACACGGACTAATAATAATTATCAAGTATTGTTTTCTCATACAAAGATATTTCACTTTCGCAGCTCAACACTTTGGGGCTTCTCCCAACACATGCATCCGATTGGGTTTCGTCCTTACCCCCTCCTCAGGTTAGTAATATCTTTCTGCAGCAAAATCTTGTGTCCATGTGTTCCAGCATCACCCCTGAAGCAAGAATGTATGTTTTTTTCCGTTTCCATTTTCAGGAGGTTGAACACTCTGGAGGAGGATATGTTTTCCACTGACAAGCAAGTCTCTCTCTCTGTCTTGTACTTTAAATAATCAGCCAAAACTGGAAGAAGACGAAGACATTTTGTGAGATAACCGCCAGAGAAACTTAAATGATTTTGTTTAATACTGCCATGAGGGGGAAGATTCATATGAACCTTCTCATTTTAATGATCTTGTAGCATTTCCAAAACTCAGAAACCATTTAGCTTTTTTTCACCTTTTTAAGTATAATGTTCATTGTTCATCATTACTATGAACTGTATTATTATCACAGAAGGGGACCTAGTCTCCCAGCTTTTTGTTTCCCATCTTTCTAGACAAGAATGAATAAATGTTCTAGACCAATCAATGAAAGCATTGTACCATAATCATCTTCCCAGAGACCTTCTCTTCCATTCAGAAGGTCCTATGGAAAACTAGGTCAAGTTTTGGGGGGGAAGCACAAGACGTGGAACAGAGTGCAGTCTTTTAGAATCATGCTAAGTCGGTCTACTCAAATATACTTTCCACGACAAAAATGTTATTTACATTAATGATTATTAAAGATTTACAGGACCAAATAAAAAAAAAAAACCCAAAAAGAGAAATAGATATTTTTTTTCCAAATTTTTTTCTGTCTTTCTATCTTCTCTTCCGTTCATCTAGTGGATTCATAAAAACAAAAACAAATGAATCAAAATCAAAATCAAAATCAATCCCTAAACAAATGATCCGAAAATTTCTACCTCGATTTGATTAAATAACATCACACCAATAAAAAAAGTTTCATTCTTTGTGAGATCCTCTCCAAAATCAAATTTGTTTTCATGAAACATCCCGATCCTTGCAACCACTTATCTGATTACAAGCTTAGACACGGCACCGATGGTTACAAATCGTTACAGAACATGTTCACACCCCTCAACGACGGACGAATCAAGATCAAACTCCCTGAAACACCTCCCAGATGCACTCACTGCTCTGTTCCTCATCACCACAAACTCTACATCTGCTTGATCTGCCGCACCCTATCTTGCTCAAGCCACCTCCTTTCTCACGCCCGATCCAACCAAGGCCACGATCTAGCAATCGACGTCGAAAGATCCGAGCTTTACTGCTCCTCGTGCGTAGATCAAGTCTACGACCCCGACTTCGACAACCTCCTCGTGTCAAAACTTGGTTCTCTCAGCGTTGCTGTTGTTGCTAGTGATGGCGTTGGCGGTTGTGGTGTTAGATCGAGCAAGAAGAGGAGGTTGTTGGCTGACTCGCAGTTCCTTGTGGATCGGAGGGAGAAGTGGTCTTACCCATTGGGCCTGAGGGGTTTGAACAACTTGGGAAGCACTTGTTTCATGAACGCTGTTCTGCAAGCGCTAGTTCACGCGCCTCCGCTGAGGAACTTTTGGTTGAGTGGGCAGCATAACCGTGATCTTTGTCCTAGGAGATCGATGGGTATGTTGTGTTTGCCTTGTGATCTCGACGTTATCTTCTCAGCTATGTTCTCTGGTGATCGGACTCCTTATAGTCCTGCTCATTTGCTTTACAGGTTTGGTTATGTTTGGTTTGTTAGTTTGTTTGATCGTCGTCATAGACATTATTGCTTAGGTAACTGATTTGATCTTTGTGTTGATGAAGCTGGTGGCAGCACTCGACGAATCTAGCTACTTATGAGCAGCAAGACTCTCACGAGTTCTTTATTTCGTTACTTGATTGTATTCATGAGAATGAAGGCAAGTCTAAGTGTTTGTATAAAGGTAAATAATCTATTTTATTTTCAGTTTCTTGATGGAACCTTTTTTTTTATGAAACTTTTCAAGATTGGAACTTGATTTTGTTTTGTCCCCTTTGGTGAGCAGATCATGAGGAGTGTCAGTGTATTACACACAGAGCATTCTCTGGTCTATTAAGATCAGATGTCACGTGCACAACGTGCGGATCAACATCAACGACTTACGACCCCTTCATCGACATTTCGCTTACTTTAGAATCAGCGAAAGGGACCAAGAGCAGGAACAGTGGTGAGCCAAGCGTGAACTCGCCGATGATGCCGACGCTCTCCGGGTGCTTAGACCTCTTCACGCGGTCGGAGAAGCTAGGTCCGGACCAGAAGCTGAACTGCCGAAGCTGCGGAGACAAGAGAGAGTCTTCGAAGCAAATGTCCATAAGAAGACTCCCTCCGCTCCTCTGCCTGCACGTGAAGCGTTTCGAGCACTCCCTCACCCGCAAAGCCTCGAGGAAAATCGACAGCTACTTGCAGTATCCCTTCCGCTTGAACATGTCTCCTTACCTCTCTTCCTCCATCATCGGAAAGAGGTTCGGGAACAGGATGTTTGCGTTCGACGGAGAAGGCGAGCATGATGGTTCGGAGTTTGAGATCTTTGCGGTTGTGACTCACTCGGGGATGCTGGCGTCTGGTCACTATGTGACTTACCTGAGGCTTAAGGGGTTGTGGTATAGATGCGATGACGCGTGGATCAATGAGGTTGAAGAGGAGGTGGTGAGAGGGTGTGAGTGTTATATGCTGTTCTATGCACAGGAGAGAGTTGTTCAGAAGGCTCATAAGGAGTTGAGTTATCAAGTTATCTCCATGGCTGATGCTTTTCCCTTTGTTGATTGCTGACCCTCTTCTTTTTCTTTCTTTTTTTAACTTGGCCAAAGATTTTGATGCATTTTTTTAACCTTAAATACTTTTTTTATTGATTGAAGGTTTATGCAAAATATTTGGAAGCCAAGTTTAAATTATTAAATTTCTTTATAATTTCTTCACAATGTTGGTGTTTAAAGTTACACTTCTGTTATTACAAATCCAAGGACCACAACACACTATTTAATCATATCTTGTTGCATTAGGAATATATCACATTGAGTGGCCTCATATGTCTTAATCATCTGCCTCCATTGGCAAGTCTCTTGAGATGGCTGAACGCCTTCTGCTTAATCCACTGCCTGTCATATGGCAGATACGCATGCATCGAGTGTTCATACCTGCATTGTAAATCAGTAAATAACTTGTGAAATTTGTTACAATCATTCACTTACATGTAACAATACATCAAAAAACGTAACGAAATACAACATGGGAACCTATTGGATTCGAGTCACGTTTCAACTCTTCAGAAAACGTAACGGTAGTAATGAATAAGTAACTGACTATCAAATATATAATCACGTCATGCGAATTTGACAGTGTTCTAGACATGGACACTCAACTCAGCAAACTGATGGACGAGAAAACGAGCATAAGAATCAAAGAGAGAGAGAGAGAGAGGAAGGAGGCTAGAGTCTTACACCAAAGCGCTCATGTCAGCAAAACCATCCATAAAGTTGTAAAGATCAGCAATGTCATAGCTAAGATTCCTGAGAGATGGATTAATCTCCTTCAACTTCCTCTCGTACAAGCCGCAAATACCTGTTGATAACAAGCACACAGTTAAATCCATCAGCTCATAACACAATTGACCATCTCAGCAGCTCACAGAAACAAATAAGTACAAACTAAAACCTCAGCATAATCATAACCAAAGTCAATAACAAGTAAACTATACATAGCTATTCAGAATAAAGCACACACACATCACTCATTATATACATCAATCAGCTCATAAGAAAACTATAAACTAAAGGCTTACCATCCATAGCTTGGCCTATAGAATCATAGTCCATAAACGTCCTCGTAGCTCTGCTTGGAGAGTTTTGCAGCAAGATGATGGTGTGTCTACCGTTATGGTTACTAGCCTACGCAACAAGGAAAAGTCTGAGCATACTAAGAGCTGAGAGATTCAAAACAAATCGAAATCCCTAACTTCTCTGAAAGAAACGAAATCGAATTTGATACTATGCTAGATTCTCTACGCGATTGAGTAAGGAATCGATTAAACTAACGTAGGAGAAGAAATCGATTACCATCCTCGAGTGGTAGATTGACTTCGATGGTTAGAGACGACGAAGACGAAGAAGACGAAGTGTCACTGTTTCAGAGAGCAAAAGCAAAAAAAAAAAAATAAGCAAGAATCTAGGGGGCTAAAGAGTAAAATAACGGAGAGTTTCTTTCTCTTTAACACGTGGCATTTGATAGTGATATAAAACAGCGTGTATTCCATATAAGAAGTGAAAACTACAAGCTCTTTTTCGAAATTAGCTGCGTGTATTCTCTTCTAAAATATCAAAAACGACATGTAGTTAGTGTTCGAAACATTGTACACGAGACCTTTACAAAAGCAGAAGTTTAATATCATCATCAGCATCTTCTGATTGGTTCTTTGGCAACATTTCAGAGGGAACGAGATCATCCAAATGATCAGAATCCGGAACGAGGAAAACGAAGCACAGCGTAGCGAATCTCATGACATTCCTGAGAAGAATCACGAGCCAGAGGTTCCCAAACTCGTGTCTGGTGACACCAAAAGCGTGGAGAACGAACCCTCCGCTCCACTTGGAAGCAAGCTGTCCGAAACTATCAATGCACATGAGGAAAGCAAAGAACGTGCCTTCGATTCCCAGAGGACAAAGCCTCGTGCTGAGAACGACCATAGGGATCCACCTGATCTTGCTTATGATCCTTGAGAAAGATTCTTCTGTTACCACAAAGAAGGAATCTGGTATCCCAAGGAGAATGTTCCAGCGTTTGATGAAGACGAGGTCGAGCGTTCCTGATAAGGCGTAGAGGAGTTGTGCAAAGAAGAGTGTGTTCCTGAAGGAATAGCCTTTGAGCTTCTTGTGGTATATGAGAACTCCAAACATCGATGCTAATGCTCCTATCGCGTAGATTATGCCCACAAACTCCTGCGTTTATACCCAAAAAACAAGTTCATATGACCACTAATCTCTATTCTCCATAACAATATCTTGGACAGAGAGATTCTTCAGATATTTTTCATTTCAATTATATAGTCTTGTGGCTAATGCGAGACTGGTAAAACCAACCTGGGAGAAGGCGGGGCCAGCTTTAGGATCAGTGTACCAGTAGAAGTAGCCTTCATGAGTACTGATATTGAGAGCTAGCGATATGAACATGTAAAGTGATGGCTTCCATACTTGAGGGTACTTTATTGTTTTGTACATTCCTTTCACCGCTACTCCTAAGCCATCTGCTTCCTGAAAGAACATTCCAATGATTGCTCAACGTTTCATCAAAATTTGAAGTGATGGGAAACAAACAAACACAACGCAAATGCTAGTGAGAGAAATCAAAAGAGTTTATACTACAGGCAGAGCTCTCACCTTTTTGTTTTTCTGTATAAGGACAGTAGAAGATCTTTTCTCGTAGAAGAAAATACCAAGTATGATAATCGTTGCAGGTGGCAATGCTAATACCCCTAATGCTCCCTATCAAAAATAATGGAACATTATAACTATGAGAAAAGTAAAATAAAAAAACATGATAAGAAAAAGAAGAAAGCTTAACCTGAGGTCCAAGCCTGTGAACAAAGACTCCACTAGTAGCGTAACCCACCAAAGCACCAGCAGACGAACAAACCATACAGAGACTCTGTATATCAGGAGCCAAAGACCGGATATTAATGCTGTTTGTCGCTATACACGCATCAATCACCACCTCTGCAATGGCCATAGCCGCAGAGACACCTAAGAGGCAGCTCAAAGCCAAAGCAGCTGGCACCTTACCAAAAACCACAAGTGCAACCGCAGAGACCACACCGAGAACACCAGCCACCACAAAGTAAGGCTTTCTTTTGTACCCTCTGATGGGGAAAACATCGGTGAAGAGACCCCAGATGGGTCTCATGACCCAGGGGATGTAATACAATCCCATGTAAAGCTGCACAACCGACGGCTCCACTTGCTGTACATCTTTCCAGTAATAGTCCGTGACGACTTTGAATATCGAACCTGAGAAGCCTTGGTTTAGGCCGTACACAAGGACCACGCCTACAACAAAGCTCGGGTTTAGCCTAGAAGACAGCATTTGCAGCCACTGGAATGGCTGAAGCAGAATAGAAACGACAGCGTTTTTTCCGTGATGCCTTGTCATGTCCAGGGTATGTTCTGAAATTGGTTTCAGCAGAGGCTTCTCAGTTTCTAGTGTCTCCATGGTGTGAATTTACTCTTCGGATCTGAAAGCACTCAAAGCAAGAGACTTAATTTAGTGTAAAAGAAACTCCTTTTTGGACTTTCGAAAAAAGATTTGTAGATTTTCCACTTGACATTTACTTGTTTACAGCGTAAGCAGTGACGTGTTTCTTCATCAACCAGCTTTCAATTCCACAAATCCTAAAGCACCATTGCCAGCTAAAGAGTCAACGTTTTCATCTTTCTACTTAAAAAAATCGTAATCGAGATCAACAACTAGTTAAACAATTGAGTAACCAGAATGTGCTCAAAAGCTACTTTTACTCTTATCTAATAAAAAAAATACGAAGGTGCGTGCAAAACATGTATAAAGATTCCCACAAGCCAAAGAGACTACTTACTATATATGACTAGTGAGTCATCTCTATTTGAGGAAGAACAAAAACAATCAAAGCACAGAGAAAAATGGCAGGTTTGTTTGATAAACAAGCTGATCTATACCTAGACGCCAGACCTAATTACCCATCGGAATGGTTCTCCAAGCTCGCCGGTCTCACGGATCACCACGTTTTAGCCTGGGATGCCGCCACCGGCAACGGCCAAGCAGCTCTCGCCGTCAGTACTTTGATGTTCATTAACTTTGACTCATTTTAGCATCAGATCTTGCCATTTTGACTAGTTTTGCCACGTGGACAGGTCGCAGATCACTACGAGAGAGTCATAGCGACGGACATCAGCGAATCGCAGCTGAAGCTCGCGACGCCGCATCCCAAGATCGACTACCGCCACACGCCGTCGACGATGACCGACGACGAGATGGTGGAGCTGATCGGAGGAGAGAGCTCGGTGGATCTGATCACGGTCGCTCAAGCCGTGCACTGGTTCGACCTCCCGAGATTCTACGCGGTCGCAAAGCGCGTCCTCCGTAAACCGGGAGGAATCATCGCCGTATGGGGATACAACGACGTCGTGGTGTCGCCGGAGTTCGACAAGGTACAGTACCGTTTCCACGCCGAAACGCTGCCGTATTGGAAGTATCCGAATATTCAGCACGTGTTCGACGCCTACGGAGCGTTGCCGTTTCCTTTCGAGAGCGTGGGGATGGGATCGGAAGGGAAGCCGTTGATGCTCGAGATGCCTAAGACGACGTCGTTTGAAGGGATCTTGAGGATGTTTAAGTCGTGGTCGGCTATTGTTACGGCGAGAGAGAAAGGTGTGGAGTTGTTACCGGAGAGTTTGATCAAAGAGCTCGAGACTGCTTGGGGAGGAAAGGATCTTATTCGTAATGTTGTTTACAAAGCGTTTATGATCGTTGGAAGAGTTAGCGTTTGAAATCATCAAACGTTTTAAAATTCGTTTCTTTCATAATAAAACGTTTAATAAATATAACTCGCACATAGGAATGAAATGAACTGACAAATGTGTGTTAACAAATCAAACAAAATACACTATTATAACGTTCAGATATATTAAAAACTCTCTTTTTTGCAACAAAACCATTTAATTAAAAGAAGATAAACTATAATCACCTTTCTTCTTCCTCTAATCGATCTTAACAGAGGAATAGATGAGCCTTGTGAACCAGAGACAAGCGTAGAACCCAATTGTTCCTGTGAGCACAAAGAACGCGTAAGACGCGATGAGCATGTACCCAAAGTAAAGCATCGCCGAGACCAGCTTGGTGATCTGAAGCTTTGTGAAGAAGTAGAACGTGGCGTAGAGGAAGAGATACAGAGCTGATGAGCCTGAGGTGAGGTAAGATCTCCACCACCAAAGGTAGTCCTCACTGCAGAGCTGGAAGTAGCAGAGCACTACCGTTATCTCGGCGCAAGTGACGATGAGGATTACAAAGACGAGGAAGAGGAACCCGAAGATGTAGTAGAACTGGTTGAGCCAGATGGATGTGAGGATGAAGAAGAGCTCGATGAAGACTGCACCGAACGGTAAGATTCCTCCGATGAGGATTGAGAAGATCGGGTTCATGTACCAAGCTTGCTCCGGGATTTGCCTTGGGATCTTGTTGGTTTTCACCGGGTCGTCAACCGGTGGTTTCTTGAAACCGAGGTAGGCTCCGACAAAGACGAGAGGGACCGAGATGCCGAACCAAAGGAAGATCAAGGCGAACATTGTTCCGAAGGGGACGGCCCCGGATGACTTCTGTCCCCAGATGAGAGCGTTCAGGACAAAGAAGATGGATGAGACAACCGCAGGGAACAAGAAAGCTGTTCTGAAGGCGATTCTCTTCCACTCAGTTCCTTTGAACATTTTGTAGAGACGCGAAGCAGCGTAGCCAGCGAAGAGTCCCATGAAGACCCAGAGGAGAAGCATGGCCGTCATGAGACCACCACGGTTCGACGGGGAGAGAAACCCGAGCATCGCGAAGATCATCGTGACGAACACCATGCCTAAACACTGGACCCCTGTGCCAACGTAGACGCAGAGGAGATCCGAATTGGCGGGGAGTCTGAAAACATCGCCGTGGACAAGCTTCCATCCCGTCTCTTCTTGAGCTTCTTCTTGAGTCTCGAGCTCGTTGTACCGCGAAATGTCGCGGTAAAGTGTCCTCAGCATTATCATCGCCACCATACCAGACAGGAACAGGACGATCATCAGAGAGTTGACAATGGAGAACCAGTGGATTTGGTTGTCGCTCATTAGAAGATAAGCGTCCCATCTAGATGCCCACTTCACTTCACTCTCCTGAACAAGAGGGAAAGCAGAAAAAGTATTGAGAGCAAGAACTCTCCAACAGCACTTATTATAAAGACACATATACTTGCCTCGAATTCAACATCATAAGTGAAGATGATCTCCTTCTTCGGTTCAACTTCTTGAGGGGTGGACGAGCTAACAACCAGGCGTTTTTTGTGAGGATCACACGTCGTCAGACGGGCCTTCTCACTCCACTCTCCATCGTATTCATGCTTAACACTACAAACCAAAGGAAAAACTATCAGTACTGACGAAACATTTAGATTATGGTACAAGAAACGAACCTGTAAGGTTTGACCTCAAATCCCACAATCCTTGCGGAATCAGTTTGCATATCTAAGTGATATCGAACCGTAAACGCCAAGTGATTGTGCATAAAGTACTTTTGCTCTTTGCTCTGTGCATACAAACACACAATTTAGAAAACCATTTAAAAACACTGTTGACAGTCACAAACCTACTCACCCCTTCATATTGGCCTTTAAGACCAACGTGATAGCCAAGCTGATAAACAACAGGTGGAGAGCCCTGATCCCCTCTTTCAATCGGAACCACAAGAGGAAGGTTGTCGAGGATCCTAGCATAGCACAAACAAGAAAGACTCGTAAGAAAAAAACTGACACAAGGAAACGAATGAAAAGTTTCTATTTTTGGGTCCCTACATGTTGACACGGTACTCATCATCGATCTTTTCTTGAACGCTTTGGCTGTCTTAGAATCAAGAGTGACCCGGCAGAGAACGTTGCACATCTTCGCCTCCCGCATTTTAAACTGCAGTTTGTTTCAAAGGTGAGAGATAAATCACAGACTGATCATTTTAAAAAGCAACAGA